>NC_143525.1:45759399-45920249 GCF_031878675.1 Megascapheus bottae | reverse complement strand
TTAATACCTGGTATGGCACTTGGGAACGGTCACACCTCCCCCGTTGTTACCCATTTCTATCTCCTGAGCACTAATCCTAGAATCCCAATCAGCCCCCAGACGTGGTATTAGCAACAAGGATATTTCTTGAAAAGTTTCCGAGTTGGCTCCACACTTGCCGTCTTAGATTCTCATTTAGCTTTTGCCCTGCCATTCTTGAGGCTGCCAGCCAGAGAAAGGCTAATTTGGGGGTTGGTTAGACCCAGATTCTCAGTTGGGCTTAATTTCCAGAAGCATCTTGCCAGGTGCTGATGGCTTACACCTGTAATCCCAGCTACTGAGGAAGCTACTATCTGATCAAAATTTGACAGTGGAGCGGTGGCTAAAGTGGTACAGCATTAGCCTTGAGTGAAAAGCTCAGGGACAGGGGCCGGGAGTTTGGCCTAGTGGTAGAGTGCTTGCCTAGCATGCATGAAGACCCAGGTTCGATTCCTCCGTACCACATACATAGAAAAAAGCCGGAAGTGGTGCTAAGGCTCAAGTGGTAGAGTGTTAGCCTTGAGAAAGTCCAAGGGCAGTGCTCAAGCCCTGAGCCCAAGCCCAGGACTGGCAAAAAAAAAAAAAAAAAAAAAAAAAAAAAAAGCTCAGGGATATTACCCGAACCCCGAAACCCCGAGTTCAAACCCAGTACTGGCACAAAATTAACAACCGCCATTTCTAGGATCATTCTCCTTTGGGCAGGGCCCCAACCAACACTTGAGCTAAGGCAGCATCATTCACCCCTGTGTTAGTGTTAGAGAATGAGGTTTAAGCATGGCCTCTATCTTTCCTCCCTTATTCCATTCAGGCTTCTCTTTGAGGTCTTAGGACCATTGGCCAATGAGCTTTGGAAAGCTCAATGTGGTTCCTCAACTCTGACGGGGAGGAGAGGGGTAGAAATAAGCAGGTCCAGGTCAGAACCCTGTGTGCTCCACTGTAGTGCGGACCTCAGGGGCTGCAGATGGCCCTGTGTTGGCTCTCCTGGAATCTGAGTCATGAGCTCGTGTGTCAGCCATCAGGCATCCATCCTCCACTGAACCAGCCACAAGAGGCCCAAAGACAGGACGTCCCCAGCTTTTCCAATGACAGAACAGCAAACAGGCCCTACATTAACTTGACAAAATGAATTAACTCTACCTTCCTTCCAGTCAGTCAAACTATTCCCTTCAGTCAAAATACTCTTCTTGGGTTTTGTTGTTGTTGTTGTTGTCTTGTTTTTTGCCAGTCCTGGGCTTGGGCTCAGGGCCTGAGCACTGTTCTTGGACTTTCTCAAGGCTAGAGCTCTACCACTTGAGCCTCAGCACCACTTCTGGCTTTTTGCTATGTATGTGGGGTACCGAGGAATCGAACCCGGGTCTTCGTGCATGCTGGGCAAGCACTTTAACCAGTAGGCCACACTCGCGACCCTCTTGGTGGTTCTTTTGATCTACCTCCTCATCCCCGGGACTTCACCTCACTCTCTGGGCCCTCACCGCACTCCCCCGCGCTGGGCTCCTGTGTGCTTCCCGGATTTAGAGCCTCTGCCATTGCCACCAACCTCCAGGGACACTTCTGAGACGTGGTCCGACCCCTCTGCTCCCCCAGCTCCTCACCTCCGCCCAGGAGCGTGGGGTGGGGTGGGGATAGGGTCGGCTGGGCGGCCTGGGGACTCGATGCCAGGCCGCCCATGGACGGTGGTGCGATGCGCGTGGTGGGGCGAGTACGCGGGCGCGAGCGCGTGTGCCGCCCGTGGAGGTCAGCGCCGGCGGGGAGCCCGCGTGGCCTGCGCCGGCCCGGTCTGCCCTCCACTGCCGCAGTGAAGAGGGCGAGGAGTGGACAGCCGGCCGGCGCGGGGCGCACGCGGGGCGGCCGTCGGAGCGGACTGGTAAGGGCCAGAAAGACCTGGGAATCGGGGGTCTCAGGGGTGCGCGCGGCTGCGTGGGGACTCAGAGCCGAGGCCACGGGGCCGTCCCCGTCCGTCCCCGCCACACCCGAGCTCCACGCCCGCGGGGAGAGTTTGCGGGGCGGCGGCGAAGGCCGGGGGATGGAGGAATCGGTCCGGGGTGAATCTGTCGGGCTCGGGGACCCAGCGGAATCCGCCCCCTCCCCCCTCCCCCGCCCGCCTCCCGCCCCTCCCCCTCCAGCCGGCGCGAGCGGGCGGCGCGCTCCGCGGGGAGAGCCGGGCACGGGGCGACCCTCGGCGGCGCGCACGGCCCCTGCGCCCACCCGCCGCGCCCGGGCAGCCCGGGGCGCCCCTCCTCTCTCCCCCCGGGCGGGGGGAGCCGGGGGGGCAGCGCCGGAGCCCGGGGGGAGCGCGGCCACCGCGGGGCGGCCGGCCAGGGGCGCGGGGCCGCGGGGCCGGCGCCGGGTAAGCGCGCGGGGCGGGGCGGGGGAGGGGGCGTCCGGGCGGGGGAGGGGGAGGAGGGCCCGGCGGGGAGGCGGCGCGGGGCCGCCACGTGAGCGCCGGAGCCGGGGGGGCCCCTGGGCGCCGGCGGGGTTTCGGGGCGCCGAGCCCGCGCCCCTTCGCCAAGTCCTCCCTAGGACCGGGTGTGGGGAGCCGGGGTCTCCCGTCGCCCCATCCCCGCGCGGATGTGTGGGCTCACCCAGAGGGAACCCGCGTGACCCTCACCCCGGGATCCACGAGGGCCCCGGCGTCCGGGCGGAGGGAAGGGGCCGCGGCGCGGCTCCGGTGTCTGCAGACTCACGGCCGGCCGAGCGCAGGCCTGGGAGCAGCTCGGGGCCTGCGCCCCGCTCCCGGGACAGACCCCGCCGTCCCCGCCAGCCAGGCATGCCGATTGCTAAGTGCTTAGACTCTGGACCTCTGTCTGCATCTGCCGAGAGGGAGAGGGCACCTGTCACCTCTCCAGTTGGACACAGGGCCACATTTAGGCCTGGTGAGTTCCAGGAGGCTCACCCCTGCCTAGGGGCCTCTCTTGCCCCCACCCCACACCCCACCCCCAGCTCCCAGGCTGTACCCTGCTCTCCTTTCTGCTGCTCCCCAGAAGAAGAAAACACTGGTCTCTGGGCAGAGAGCCTGATGTCCAGGAACATCTGCAGACCGGGCGCATCCTAGAAACCTCACTTGCCACACCCGGAGAGAGGCCTAGCGGGGATCCGGGTGCTCCTTGCCCTCTCTTTCTCCCCGAGGACTGCCCCCCTCCCCACCTGCTTGGGCTGTTATGTAATTAACCCAGCTGAGTCTCTCTGCCAAGCTAGCAGTATTCAGGGATGGCCCAGGGGCCTGGGGACCTGAAGGGACATGCGAGGTGGAGGGATTAGTGCTTCCTCAGTTGGGAATGGCCATAAGTGTATGAACACCTGTTGGGGAAAGGACATGCATAAGGCACATAAGAGATCAGGGTTCTGGGCTTAGCTGACAACTCAGCTGGCTAAGAGGTCTTTGCTTCTCTCTCCCTCTCCCTCTCCCTCTCCCTCTCCCTCTCCCTCTCCCTCTCCCTCTCCCTCTCCCTCTCCCTCTCCCTCTCCCTCTCCCTCTCCCTCTCCCTCTCCCTCTCCCTCTCCCTCTCCCTCTCCCTCTCCCTCTCCCTCTCCCTCTCCCTCTCCCTCTCCCTCTCCCTCTCCCTCTCCCTCTCTCTCTCTCTCTCTCTCTCTCTCTCTCTCACACACTGCATGTATATGAACCCATGCAGTAATGGATAGTGAACCTTTGCTAGCCCTGAGATTATGGAAAGCCATGTAACAGTAGGCACAGAATGCCTGCTTCGTGTCAGGCACTGGGCTTTGCACTCACCACCTCACTACACCCTGTGAAGTTTTTATCCAGACCTTTTACTTATGTAATCCGTGCACACCTGCCCCTAGATTCATCCTTTGAACTAGAACTATGAAAAGAATACATCCACCAGGAAAGAGAATTCATACATGCTGAAAAGCATAGCCCTGGCTGCTTGGGTTGCACTCCAGCTACTCACCTGGCCTGGACCTACTTAGCAGTCCCTGGAATCATAATCCCCAACTGAGGGAGACAGGCTCTTTCCTCCCTGCTAAGACATCTACAGGAATAGGTTTCAAAGGAGCGACTATTGACCCCATTTGGCAAATGTGCAGAGCTCAGCTGTGATCAGACACATGATTTGTCCACTGACCCATAGCTAGAAAACATCAATGCCGGGGCTTCTACCCGAGCTCTGACAGTCATGGAAACAGGCATGGTGTTAATGAGCCCCTGTCAACGTCTTAATCCCTTAGCAGCTCTCTGCTGGGTACCAGGCAGGTGTGGGCCAGGTCCTCTGAGCTCCAGAGGAGGCTAGAGAACCAGACCTAGTCCTTGGCCTGTAGGTAGTCACCATTTAAAATCACTATGTTTGGCGCTGGGAGTTTGACCTAGAGGTAGAGTGCTTGTCTTGCATGCACGAAGACCCGGGTTCAATTCCTCGGTACCACATACATAGAAAAAAGCCAGAAGTGGTGCTGAGGCTCAAGTGGTAGAGCTCTAGCCTTGAGAAAGTCCAAGGACAGTGCTCAGGCCCTGAGCTCAAGACCAGGACTGGCCAAAAAAAAAAAAAAAAAAAAAAAAAAAAAATCACTACATTTTGAAAGTTGGAAATGCTACAAGATTGTGGAAAGGAGTAGCTGTCATTCCCGGAGTGTGGCTTTGGGTACAAGTTTCCTATCTGAGGGATGAATAGTGCCACCTCTTGCTGGGGGATATTGTATTGATCCAGGATAACCATATGGGCTTGCCAGCAGCAGGTACTCCACGATAAGTTCTCCAGAGCCAAAGTGTTCATCTAGCAGTAATGCACTATTGGGGGTACTGGGAAATGGTGGTGGCGGCGGTGGTGGTGGTGGTGTGTGTGTGCTTTAAGCCATTGTGATGACTGAAAGCTGCTGCTGGCATTACTTGGGAACCATGAAAATGAAATGTCCTGCGTAAGAAGGTGCTCTCTCCCCACAAAACGCCAGGAGAGCTTCGCTGAGACTCACATGCCTGGCTTTCCCTTTCAGGATGAGAGGGAGGCACAGAGGACTTAACTGTTTTTGGCCCCCGCTCCATGGGAAAACTGGGATTTGAACCCAAGTCCCATGTTCTCTCCACTCTGCTGTGGAACTTGCCTCAGTTGGGGAGGCGGCCTGGTGAGAAGTCAGGTCATTACGCAAGTCAAGTGGAATGAACCAGTGGTGTGCAAGTTAAATGGAGGAGGGAAGATGGAGTGGTTTGGGGTAGGTGAAGATATGGGTACTGAGAAAGGAGTGGAGGATATTTCAAAGGCAGCGACAGCTCCATTAAAGACCCAGAGGCTGCAAAGTGCAGGGCGCCGCTGAGGATAAGCCAGCACACTAAGCTCCACTCTTTTCCCTCCAGTCCAGGCCGAGGCCGCAGAAGGCCCAGGACGAGCAGAGGCAGTGATGATTGGTCCTGACGGTGGCTGAGCCCCCAGCCCCTGGAATATGCAGCCCGGGGAAGCCCCAGGCAAGGACGCGGTGGCGGAGTGGGGCGGGAGGCATGGTCTCCACCTACCGGGTGGCTGTGCTGGGGGCACGAGGTGTGGGCAAGAGTGCCATTGTGCGCCAGTTCTTGTACAACGAGTTCAGCGAGGTCTGTGTGCCCACCACCGCCCGCCGTCTCTACCTGCCTGCTGTGGTCATGAACGGCCATGTGCACGACCTCCAGATCCTCGACTTCCCGCCCATCAGCGCCTTCCCCGTCAACACGCTGCAGGTAGGCAATGTTGCAGTGGGGGGGGGGGGGCCGGGGGGTAGGGGAGTCCAGGGGTTGAGAGCTCTGCACTGCTTCATGGCCCTTCTCCCTAGAGCTCTCCAGCTCGGGAAGCCATTGGTTTCTGTGCTAGTAAATTCAGCAATTATTTAATGACTGCTTAGTGAGTGCCAGGCCTCTATTGGGCACTGGATCAGAGTGGTCCGCAAAGCAGCTCAGGAATTTACTTTCAAAGAACTCACAGTCTGAGGAGGAGAGTCCAACAGGCAGTCATTTCATGGTCAGCGCTGTGACTGGAAATGAGTGAGCTAAGGAAGCTGACTGGACCGCTGCCCTCAATCTCAGGACCTCACTACAGGGCCTTCATTCACGGTGCTCTTCCCTCCGGTAGACACCTAACTCGGGGATATTCTGTGGCTCGTGGGAACAGATGCAGACTGAGGCCTGGGGCTGGCAGGAGCTCAGTGCTCACTCACATTGCCTCAGATGCTCCCTGGAGAGCCATGGCTCACACTGCCAGACACATTTGTCTGTCCCGCCCAGGTGCCTAAGCTCAGCACCAAAGGCTGAAACGGGTTCACGTCTCTATCCAGAAACAGGGAGGACAAGTGGGACAGAGTGGCGAGACTCAGGTCAGAATCCTCCCGTTCTGATGGTATCCAAGTGAACTTCAGATCTGTCCCAACCCTGCACTAGGCTTTATTTAGTTGTGGATTTGTCCTTAGTGTAATTTTAATTTTGGAATAGGTGAGATCATTTTAAATTTTCAACTGTGGCCTTCTCATTGACTTTTCATTCATGATTCATTCATGACACCAGTGCCAGAGAGGTGCTTGCACTCAGGGGCTAAGCACTGCCCCTGAGCTTTTTTGCTCAAGGCTGGTGCTCTACCACGTGATCCACAGCTTTCCTTCTGGCTTTTTAGTGTTAACTGGGGATGAGTCTCTGAGTTTCCTTCCCTGACTGGCTTCAAACTGCCATCCTCAGATCTTGTTATTTTGTTTTAAATAGAGGCATAGATTGGCCTCAAGCCTTAAATCCTGTCACAACCACCTCCTCCTTCTCATCCTCTTCCTCTTCTGCCTCCTCCTCCTCTTGCTTTTTTACTGTTGTTTTAACTCAGGGTCTACCACTTGAACCATGTCCCCCAGCCTTCCTTGCTTTTTTTTTTTTTTTTTTTTTTTGCCAGTCCTGGGCTTGAGCTCAGGGCTTGAGCACTGTCCTTGGACTTTCTCAAGGCTAGAGCTCTACCACTTGAGCCTCAGCACCACTTCCGGCTTTTTTCTATGTATGTGGTACCGAGGAATCGAACCCGGGTCTTCGTGCATGCTAGGCAAGCACTTTAACCACTAGGCCAAACTCCCGGCCCCTCCTTCCTTGCTTTTAATAGTTGTTTTTGCTGGGGCTGGCTTCAGCTTACCATCCCATCCCCTACACCTTCTGTATAGTAAGGATTGCTGGTATAAACCACAGCACCTGGTCCTTGACCCTTGCTTCTTTAACAGAATCCAGAAATTATCTCTTCTCAGTAGAGGACCTCATTCTTCCCCATGGCTATACTGTATCCTCCTAATGTATTCTATGGATCCTCTCTTGGTGGACAAAGGATGTTTTCCACTACTGTGCTGTTTTGAGCAGGGACAGAATGAGTCGCAAGGCACATAAATAGCTTTGTACATAAGTAGGTATATTTTCAGAATCAGTCCCTCAAAATAGCATTGCTGGATCAAAGGGTACAAGCCACCAGAATGCGAACGATGTCTCCACATGCCACCGTGTGCAAGTTGTACATATACTTCTGCAAATGATATTTCAAGAGCCTGTTTCCTTGAAGCCTCGCCATCAGATATGCTTGCAGACATCTGGATTACTTAATTTTTGCAATCAAAGTCTTCCTCTATACCTCTCATCTAGCCTGGGACCCACCATGCTCCTTCCTCACCTTCCTATGTTGCTGGGATTACAGGGGTGTATCTCCATGCCCAGTAAACTTGCATTTTTAAAAGTAATCTGAGGGGCCGGGAGTTTGGCCTAGTGGTAGAGTGCTCGCCTAGCATGCACGGAGACCCAGGTTCGATTCCTCGGTACCGAGTACATAGAAAAAAAGCTGGAAGTGGTGCTGAGGCTCAAGTGGTAGAGTGCTAAGCCTTGAGAAAGTCCAAGGACAGTGCTCAGGCCCTGAACCCAAGCCCAGGACTGGCAAAAAAAAAAACCAAAACAAAAAACAAAAGTAATCTGAGCATTGAGGTAGAATAGTCTCAGTGTAGTCTTTATTTGCCTCTCTGATTAATGAAATTGAACATCTCCCCATGGCTTTGTGTTTCTGTTTTGTTTTGTTTTTGAACTACTAATACCTTTTGCCCAGTTTCTATTGGGTTTTTGGTCTTTTCTTCTTGATAACCCCTTATCTTGGGGTTCTAGAATAACTAAGGTTTTACTCCTGGAGTAAAAAGAAGGGGCTATGCACAGAGAACTATTGAGAAAGGACCCCAGAACTGCACAAAAATCTAATATAAAACTCAAGAAACCTAAGTTTCTTCACTATCTGAAAGAAAGTAATACATTCTTCCCCACTGCTGGATGAGATGCAGCCCAGTGTGGGCTTCAGTCAGTCCTGCTCCTCCCATCCAGGGATGCGGAGGTGGGGCATGTGTGAGACCCATAATGGAATTACGAGCGTGGTTGAAACTCTGGAAGTGGACTCCATTCCAGTGTTGTTTGTCTTTGTTTGATTGAACCCAGGGCCATGTGCATGTTAAGTTTGTGCTGTTCTACTGAGATGCACACTCAGCTCCTCCTTCCTCTGCTTTAACACAGCCAAGGTGGTCTTTTGAAGGACAAATTTGATCCCTGCATAGAGCAAGCTAGACAGAAAGCACAACTTTCTCCATTCCTTCCTTCCATCAAGGGACAAAAGGACAACTCAGTTGATCAGAAGCTTTCTGCTTCTCCCTCTTAGGAGGCCACAGAGAGGAGTGAGTGGGAGGCAGCCCAGGGTCCCCTCAAGGAGGCAGCATGTTGGGAGAGAGGTGGGGCTGTCACCCTTGAAAGCTGGCAGCTGCTCCCTGTCCCCAGCAAAGAGCTTGCAGAGAGTGGAAACTTTCCCTCCCTCCGGCTTCCCACGGACTCCACTTCTCCTGTGGGCTGGGGGAGGAACCACCTACACATGCAGCCCCTGGCTCTCTGAGGGCATTGTGTTCCACACAGTGAGTTCTCAGCCAGTCTACGGGTTCCTACAGTTTTAGATTTGTTCTCAGCATCCTCCCCTTGCACCAAAACTGAAAACCTCAGCACAAAGTGAAGATGCCACATCATCTCCTTGGGGAAAACCACTGCAGCCTCTTCAAGCTCCGATCAGAAGCACTCTTCTGAAATCAGACCTCCCACTCCAGGTGGCAACTGAGCCTGCTCTTTCGTATGCCTTCTTCAAGGTGGAGGGCTGGCTAGAGTCCTCCTTTGTGTCCAGCCCTTGGCCAGGACACAAGTCATGCCTCCTCCTCTTCTTTTCTTTCCTTTCTTTTTTCCTTTTTTCTTTGTACTGGGGATGGAACCAGGACCTCAAGAGGGTTAGGCGTCTTCCCTTCCTCACCTCTTTCCTTGCATGAGTCCTAGAGGAAGAAAATCCTGGTTTCTTTTGCCCTCAGAAACCTGCTCTCATCACTGTAGGGACTTCTTTCCTACACTGGCTGCCTGACTCCTCTTGAAATTGCATCAGTTGGAAGGTTAATTAGCTAATTAATCTCTTAAGGAACCTTCTCTTTAGCACATTCAGCCTTTCCAGGGATCTATTGTCTTATGCTGCAGCCCCTCCTTGCAAGTTGACACAACATACTAGTGGGAGTTCTAGCTCCCTGGAGCTGCCCTGGGGCTCTATACCTTTCTTCACCTCTCTTTCTGCACTATCCCAGTCTCCTCCCCCCGCGCCCTCCCCCCCCCCCAGGCCTTCTGCCTCTTAATCCTGAGGACAGAGAGGAGCCTCAAGCTGGTAGTGTCCTAAGGGTTGTGTGAGGGGAAGATTTGAAGATTTGCCTGGATCCCAGACTGGACTTGAATTCAGGACCATGGATAGATCACTGCGTGGGCGCTCACAGCATTTGGGAGGACCTGGAAGTGAACAACATAACCAGGGCATGATGGAAGGGAAGGATGTTAGACACAGGAGGGGAGTGGTTCCTTCTTGCAAGAACGGTGGTAAATCAGGAAGGTGTCTTGGAGGAGGAGCATTGGAAGACTGGATTCCAATGGGTCCAAAAGCATTTCATCCATGGACTTGTTGGACAAGATGGAAGAGAGGGAAGGAGGGAGGAAGAAAGGAAAGTAGGTAGGTCACCGCCAGATATGCACCAGACCGCGACTGCTAGTCGATCGAGGCAGCGCCTGCGCTGTCCTTACTTCCAGGCCCTGCATTCTTCCGGGGCCCGGCTTCCTGAGGACGAGCGCGTGCCGGGGCCCCGGTGCGGTGGCCGGCGGTGGAGGGGGTCGCGGGGGGCCCTCGCGGCTTCTCTGACTGGTACTGGGCGGGGTGTTGCAGGAGTGGGCAGATGCTTGCTGCAGGGGACTCCGGAGCGTCCACGCCTACATCCTGGTGTACGACATCTGCTGCTTTGACAGCTTCGAGTACGTCAAAACCATCCGCCAGCAGATCCTGGAGACGAGGTGAGGGCCCCTGGGCGGACGGGGGGCGGAGGGGCCGCGTGGTCCCCGCGTCCGTCCACGTCTTCGGGGACGTGGCCTTGAGGGCTGCCCTGACTCGGGGAGTGGCGGGGAGCAATGGCACCCAGGGGTCTGAGGGGAGGTCTGGGGGGGGGTCTGGGGGGCCGATTAGAGACTTGACACCCCCACCCCTTGGCGGGGAGCAATGGCACCCAGGGGTCTGGTGGGAGGTCTGGGGGGGGATCTGGGGGGCTGATCAGAGACTTGACACCCTCACCCCTTGGCGGGGAGCAATGGCACCCAGGGGTCTGGTGGGAGGTCCGGGGGGGATCTGGGGGGCCGATTAGAGACTTGACACCCCCACCCCTTGGCGGGGAGCAATGGCACCCAGGGGTCTGGGGGGGTCTGCAGGGCCGATCAGAGACTTGACACCCCCACCCCTGCGCGCGCACGCGCACACACCCCCGAGGGCGGGGGGGGGGGGGCTGCGCCTGGACCGGCAGCCAGGTCGGTGGTGGGGAGACAGGAGGAAGTCCTGAGCGTCCCGCCCCGGCCCCCCCGCAGGGTGATCGGCACCTCCGAGACCCCCATCATCATCGTGGGCAACAAGCGGGACCTGCAGCGCGGGCGCGTGATCCCGCGCTGGAACGTGTCGCACCTGGTGCGGAAGACGTGGAAGTGCGGCTACGTGGAGTGCTCGGCCAAGTACAACTGGCACATCCTGCTGCTCTTCAGCGAGCTGCTCAAGAGCGTCGGCTGCGCCCGCTGCAAGCACGTGCACGCCGCCCTGCGCTTCCAGGGCGCGCTGCGCCGCAACCGCTGCGCCATCATGTGACGCGACGCGCGCGCGCCGCCCCGCCCTCGCGCCCCGCCCCCTCCCCAACGCGCCTGCGCGCGCGCCACCCCCAGGCCCACAGCCGCCGCCGGCGTCGTCGGTCTGGGTGACGGACGCGTGCGTGCGCGTGCTCGGCGGCTGCTGTCCCTTCCGTGCGGGTGAGGTGCGGGGAGTGGGGAGGGCGGCTTCTTTCCTCGCCATGGCCCCCACCCGCGCACCTACGGGGGAGCCTCCCGGCGTGCCCGGCCCGCAGGGGGCGCCGCAGCCTCCGCTTGTCCTGGAGGTGAGCAGGAGGAAGGGAGGGCGGGCTGAGGCGGCGCTGCCTCGGCCGGACTGCCCCGCCCGTGGTCTCCCGGCGTGTACGTGCGTGTGCGTGCGTGCGTGCGCGTGCGTGTGGGTCCGTCCGTCCTCACTCGTCCCCCCCCGCCCCCCAGCTCCGCTCACAGGGCTCTCTCATCCCCCTCCCCTCGTCGCAGATCCTGGCCGCGTGGTGAGGCCAGGCCGCCCGACCTTCAGCACCACTGGCACGGGGCAGAGAGCTGCGGATGGGCCCGGGACCGCCGTGGAGGGGTCCTGAGGGCCCCAGAGACACAACCACCTACCTTCCAGCCTTAACTCGATGGTCCGTCCCTGCCGGGCGCCCTTCCCCCACCCCAAAGCCAGGTCACTCCTGGGTTTAAACTTCGTTTTGCTTTGACAGAGTGTGGACAAGGGAGTCCCCCCACCCCACCAAAAAAAAAAGGCTAGATTGCTTTCCATGACGCCAGGTTCCCTTCCTCTGCTAGCTCCTGCGGTGACTGGGCGGTTGGCCAGACCAGGGGAATGTTGAGTTGTGAGAGGGGCTGTGGGTGGCACGCAGGGGGGTGGAGCCCAGGAGGGGGTAGGATTGTGCCAGTGACGATTTTGTCTCCCAGTCTCATCCCATCCTGACTACCCCAGACTCTGCCTGCATCACATCTCAGATGACTCCGATTACAATCTGAGGGGGGGCAGGAGGAGCCCTGCGCCTCCCCACCCACTGGCGGAGGCCCTCAGGATCTGACACCCCTTGTCCCAGCAGCAGGTGGCCCTATGCCCTAACTCTCCCCGCCCCCATTTTCTCCGGCTGCCTAGCCGGGTTTCTACCTCTCGTCACCGGAGCTGATCACTGTCAGTTTTGTACCGAATTAGAAATAACAATAATAGTCAAGATTCCAGGAATGGCCTGAGGGATTTCTGGGGGACTTGAAGGGAGGGAACAGTGGTACCGTGTCCCCTGCCCCTGACCAAGGAAATTCTCTTTAGGCCCTCCGTCCTGGTCCGGTGGGAGGACATCAAAGACCCTTTTTAAAAGGCGGGCATGTACAACCCAGCCTTGACCAAGGCTACAGCACCTAGACTGGGAAATCAAGTACATGGAGGGGTGACAGAGAGGAGGCGGAGGGAAGGGTTGATCGAGGGAATCTGTGGTTCTACCCGCCTTCCCTCGCTGCTTCCCAGTCCCTCCACACATTGGGGGTAGCAGGGCCCCAAGTCACCAACCTGACTTTGAGCAGTCTAGTGTTGTTGGGTTCTAGACCCTGCTGTGCTGCATGACTTTGGGAAAGACTCCCTCTCTGAGCCTCCCTCTGAAACGGAGGAGGTGGCTCCCCTTCCCCACGCTTCAGAGTGGCTGGGAGGGTAAGAAAGAGGGCCGTCTCTTTTGGTCTCCCACAACCCCACCCCTGGTTCACAGAGGGATGGGGTGAAGGATGGCAGCATCTGTGTGTCCCGATCATCCTCACCTTAGAGGCACCTGAGGGAAGGGTGGGCGGGCCCATGTCTGTGGCTGCCCCTTGTGGGAGGTATCGGGATGTAGCACATTCCCCCTCCCCCCCTCCCCCGCTTCACCCCAGGTATTGAACTTCAGGTGTCCACTCATTCTGAGTCTCTGTCCTTCCCCTCCCACCACCAGGGTTTCCCACTACAGGGTCTGGAAGTATGTGTGATGCCCACTGATCTGTTAACGGAAGTCAGATTAAAAATCAGGGAGTGTTTCCCTTGTTTCTGTATCACGGTATCGGCCCTGTTCCTCGGGAGGGAAGGGAAGGTCCCCGGGGCTTCTGTGGCTGGGATCTGTGTGGAATGAGGGGGCGGGGCGGGGGGGGGATGTCTGTGTGTGTGATGTGGGCACCAGGTCAAGGCCCAGATCAACCAGATGAAAGGAGAAGTGCAAAACCTAAAACCAAGTCTGGACAGGGTTAGCAGGCCCTGCGTGTTCTCCAGAGGGCTTTCCTCACGGGATTCCACCACAGCTTCCTGTATCTGCTCGGTTGTGTATGTGTTGAGAACTCTGCCCGCCATCGTTCTTGACACTGAATGGACTGTTTCCCCGCCCAGACCTTTATTTGGCTGATGTCTCTGTCCATGGTGCTGACCTGCCAGCCATTTCCAAAGGCTAGCGCGGTACTGCAAGACTAGCTGAGCCTCCATCCTAAACTCCTCTCATCTGTTCCTGCTCCCTCCGGAGGGATAGCACATGAAGGTTCTCCTGGTACCTCCACAGCTCTAGCATGAGGGATTTGGGTAGTGTGGGGCTTGAAACAGACCCAGTGTGTTTAATAACTTAAAAATATGGAGGCAGGTGGAAATGGCCTGGTCAGGAATTGGGGAGCTTTTCTGGAGGAGCACTAGAAGATAGAGGGATGCTCACTGCCCCTGGCCTGATGCTAAAATTGGAGTGTCTCCAACTGACCATTTCAGCCTCCCCTCCCCCTCCTCTCTTTCTTCTCCTCTCAACTCCTTCCTCCCTCTCTCCCTACCATCTTTTTTTTTTTTTTGGTCAGTCCTGGGGCTTAAACTCTGGGCCTGGACCTTGTCCCTGAGCTCTTCAGCTCAAGGCTACTGCTCTACCCCTGGAGTCATAGTGGAGATAAGAGTCTTGTGGACTTTTGTGGTTCAACTGCAATCCTCAGATCTCAGCCTCCCGGGGATTACAGGCATGAGCCACCAATGCCCGGCTCCATCCTTCTTTCTCCCTTTCCCTCTCCTTTTCATCCTTCTTCTCCATCCTCTTACCCCCCACACACATACTCCAATTCTTAATTCTTCTGCCTCTGCCTCTTGACTGCTAGCATTACAGAGTGTATTATCACACATGGCTAGATCATTTGTGATGCCTTCTGACTGACTCCCTCCTGGCCAAGGCTTATGCTGAAGTGAACGAATAGCCCCTCTGTCCTTACATGCAGGTGTTTCTTTTTGCTTCCTCCCTCCCCCAGCCACGAGCTCCTCAGACCCAGGATTCCTCCTCGGGTGGAGGTGGGGCTTGAGCCAGCTGCTGCGAGCTCTGGGCATCCAGGGCCTGGGGGTTGCTCTCCAGTGGTTGAGCCTGCTCATTCTTTTCCTTTTCTTCCTCCTTTTTTTCACTGGTATCACCTCTGTCTGCTGGAGATGCCCTCCCTTCCTTGATCCCCAGCCTGGTTCTCAACAGTCTGCCCCTGGGCGATGCCCTTGCTGGACCCAGACAGAGGTAGGTCAGTGGCTTGGGGATTCGTGAAGGCTGCTTCTCAGGTCTGTGATCTTTCCGGGGCCGCATCCTAGGCCTCAGCTTCAGCTTATAGATAGATGGGATTCTCTGGGGCTTCCGGAGTGTTCTCTTGCCCTTGCCCAGGCATGCCTTGGTCTTGTCAGAATGAGATTCTGAGAGTGAAGGTCTGGGGACATCCTGGCTGGCAGACACAGTAGGGGCAGAACATTCCCGCTCTCCTGGAGGTGAGGCATGGTTCATCTCAGGGTCCTTCTCCCTCAAGCTTGCCTTTTTCTTTGGCTCACTCTCTCTGGCTCCCAGCTTCCCTTCTGTGCTTCCAGAGTCTACAGCAACGGCTGGCTTAGGGGAACCTGTAGGGGTGACTTTCCAAGATCCCAGGTCCACTTTAAGGAGGGGTGGGGGGCCATGAGCTAGTTCTTGGATGACTTTGTCATAAGGACCGCCGGGTACAGGCCACCGCCCACTCAGGCTGGGGACGTATACCCCGCTTCGAGGGATTACTGCTGACCCTGTGTCCTGGGGGCAGGCACCCCCTACTTCCAGCAGCTCCATGTTGGCCACAAGCTCTTCTTCCAGGCTCTGGTAGATGGCTTGCTTCCTGGCCCTGCCAAGAGACAGGGAGGCATGCTGCTTCTCCCACTCCTGTGGGCCCCGGCCCAGTGGCTCCACCGCTGTTGCAGTGACCTGGATGTCTGGCTTCTTGTTCTCTTGCCTCACTTCCGCAGAGCAGTTTCCGTGTCTTGACCCAGTCACAGTCTTTGATGGGCTGGGGTTTCTCCCCACTTCTGCCACGGTATCTCCATTCGCAGTATCTGGACAACTTCTTCCTGGGGTGTCAGGGCAGGCAGGAGATGGCTGGATTGGAATCTTGGTGAGTCCTATGACAGGGGATGGAGAGCGGACAGATGCTGGCTCTCTGAGCTGGGGGGAAGCACCCTGGAGTGGCAGCCTGGGGCCTGGAGGCTTGACTGAGCTTGAGGAACAATGCAGAGGAGATGGTCCTCTTGGTGATGTCACTTTGGTGGTGGCCACAGGAGCTTCACGTCTCTGGGGAGTAGGGGCCCTGGCATGGATTCCTAGGCCATCTGTCTCCTCATGAACCCAAGATGTAGGAGTCCTTCCTCTGGGAAGTTGACCAGAGTATTTTTCATCTTTCCTTCCTTGGAGAGCATCTTGTGGCTCTTGGCCCCTGTGGGTAGGTGAAGACTGAGGAATGGGCAGACTGCCCCCACCTGAGGGCTGCCTCCAAGATGGGGTGAGCAGCTTCTCCTGGGACCTGGAAAGGAGTATCATAGGCTGAGAGGGAAACTCAGTGCCAGCAGGGAAATGGGAGTACAGCTCTTGGCTGTGCAAAAGAACAATGCTTCTTCTCCCATGGCCAGCTAAAGGTTTTCCTTGGGCCGACCACTGCTTCAGTCTGTGCTCCCTTGTTTTTCTGAGCAGCAGAGAGAAGGCAACCTAGGCCTGGCTTGGGGTGATTTCATATCATTCCAAGAGTGACTCTAGATCAGAGATCTGATCACTAAAGATCACCGTCTTGGGGGATAGGGCTCAGTGTCAATCTCCACCATGAAATGGCAGAAGGACCTGTAGTACGCTTGTTCCTTTCTGGGCTTCTGCCTCCTTTTTGTATGTGAAACGGTGGGATCATGTAAGATAAGTAGATGATCCCCCCAAACTGAGTGATTATTATTTTTTTTGTTCTGAACGCCAGGGGATTCTACATTGTATGTGTGTGTATGTATGGGGTTTGAACTCGGGGTGTCCTGTTTGCTGCTTGAGTCACACCTCCAGCCATTGTTTTCTCTTGTTTTTGCATACGTACTGGGGATTGAACCACAGGGTCTTGCACATACTAGGTAATCATTTTACCAATGAGCCATGTCTCTAGCTTCTTTCCTGAAATTTGAGGTACAGTCTCCTTATGTTGCATAGGCTGGCCTCATTCTTGACAGCCTTCATTCAGTCTCCCTACTACCTGGGACTACAGGTCTGTGACACCACCCCTGGCATTCCTGAAGTATTGCTGGAGTCGGGGCATTGATCCATTTATCTTAGAGTGGAAAGAACCCTGAGAATATGGTCTGTAAAAGAGAAAGAAACCCTTCCCTGTCCTTCTCCTGTACCTGAGGGATGGCGTCATCTCTCTCAGGCCTGCTGCTCTCTGTTCACCGTGGGGTTTAGGGGAAGCGTGAGGAGAGAGCCTGGCTTTTCGGGCTGAAGAAGTGTATGTGTTCCAGTGTACTGGAGGCAGAGGGCTCTGTGAGCGGCTGACTGTCATCACAGGCTGGGGCTGGCAGGGGCCATCTTCAACTCTCACTTCATGCTGAACTGGTACAGACTGGGGCTTCAGGAATCTGCCCGGTTTGTGTGCTGTCAATATTGTCCCCCAGAGAAAGGAGAAAAGGGAAGGGTTCAGTGCTGGCTGATAAGACCTTCTGTTCCCCTTCCTCAGACACCCACATTTCCCCCACCCAGCTTTAGAGACACGTGGGCCCACAGCAGCACCCCCAGTTTCCCTACTGGAGACACAGCTATTGGACTTGTTTAAAGTTGTGTGTGTAGTGCAGATCCTCAGCATTTACTTAGATTCTGTGCTCCTTTGGGATGGTGTGAAGGGCTGATGGAGATTATGGATGGGGTAAATACCTTTGAAATCACACACCACAGAAGATCCCAACGCCAGACCTTAGCTGTGCAGAGATGACCTGACCCAACCCTGATTCTGAGTGTGCTGCACACCACCTAGTGGCTGTGCCCAGTATTGCGACGTGGGTGCCAAGCTTGGTCCTATTCATCCTCTGCCACCCTCCAGCACACCTTAAGCCCTTGAGATCCCATCTACCCCTCCCAACCCATAGCTGTGCCTCTTCAACCAGCCCACCAGGAACTGCTCTCAGGGAACTCACAGAGAGACGTGCACCGGCAGGGGTCGTGCTTGTCCAGATAATGGCCCAGCGTGTCCCAGCCGCCCCCCACACGCACCATCACATGGTCCCGCAGGATCTGAGGGGGCAAGGGTGAGGTTGAGGACATGGTGGAGGACATCTTGCTTCTTGGACCAGTTGGTTGGCTTCTCTCCCATTCGGGCAGAGGAGTCTGTCTTTTTATATCTTATATGCCTAGATCTGGTGTGGGACCTGAATGTCTCTAGCATTGCCTCTGTGAGCTGTTGGGGGGCTGCCTGGAGGGGGGGTCCTGCCCCATTCCATGATGGGGCAGATCGCATGGTCCCTCCAGGTTTCCACATCCTCATCCAAAGTGGGATCACCGTTCCTTACCCCGTCCATCCCCAGGCTGTTACCTCCAGGTCTGCTGAGAGGTCAGGTTGCTGACTGCTCCCTCGCACTCATACTTTCTGTGCCCAAGCCACAGGTCTTGGCTAACTGGGCACTGGTGGCTCACGTCTGTAATCCTAGTTGCTCATCAGTCTGAGATCTGAGGATCCCATTTGAAGCCAGCTCCGGCAGAAAAGTCCATGAGACTCTTATCTCCAATTAACCACCAAAAAGCTGGAAGTGGAGTGTTGGCTCAAGTGGTAGAGTGTAGGATTTGAGCAAAAAAAAGCTAAGGGAGCTGGGTGCCAGTGGCTTATGCCAGTAATCCTAGCTCCTCAGGAGGCTAAGATTTGAGGATGGCAGTTCAAAGCCAGCCTGGGCATAGAAGTCCATAAGACTCTTATTTCCATTAACCACCAGAAAACTAGAAGTAGTTCAAAGTGGTAGAGTGCTAGCCTTGATCAAAAGAGCTCAGGGATAACACCCAGGCCCCGAGTTCAACCCCATGACTTACCAAAAAATGAATGTCTGGGTGGTGCTGTGCCGGAGCTGCTGGCTATACCCTGCGCATAGACCATGTCTGGTGAGGGGCCACAGCTAGGTGTAGCTGGAGTGACCTGCACTGCTGCACACTGCAGAATGCACTGAGCAGGTGTGGGGGTGGACTCAGGTCTAGGGCTGGGGCCACACAATGAACACAGACTTGCTCTGACCTGGCATGTAGGTAGAGTGGAGTAGGATGTGAAAATGAGATAGTTCCTTTATGCCCTGCTTCTACCAGAGTGAGGGGCACCTAGACATGCTCTGGTGGAATCAGTGGAGGGTGGCGTCTCTGGCATCCCTGGTGGGAGGAGGGGATAGGCTTGCCAACTTCACCAGGCATTTCCTAGAAATCTCTGAGAGAGATAGGCAATTCCAAGGGCAGAGGACTTGGGGGTATATGGTGACTTTCTGGGCTTGTCCTCAGCCCCCACGGGGGCTAAGCATTCTGCTGAGGCCCCTCAGTAGAATGGAGGCCCCTCAGTCCCCAGAGCAGACTTACCCGGATGAAGATGAGAGTGCTGGAGTCCCCCACTCGGTACTTCCCTTCAGATACCTTGACCATGGAGAACTGCACTGGGCATGTGCAGCGGCTCACAAGGCTCTGTACCTGAAGGCAAGGGTCACAGGGCTTAGCCCTCCCCGACCCGGACACCCATGTCTCTCCCTCATGCCGGGTCAAGCTAAATGGGATAATCTCTTGTCCTCCAGCAGCAGCTGGGAGCAAGTAAAGAGAAGACTTTAAATGACCCATGAAGACCAGACCTGGAGCAATATCAATATCTGTGACCCAAAGCCCTTAAAGGTCAGCTAATGGAGGCCATGAAGGAGTGGGATATGCGGTCTGACAAGCTTGGGTCAGAGTCCCTTGTCCTCTGTATCGAAGGCCTTTAGTTAAGACCTCTCTGAAGAAGCCTAGTGCTGCTGGCTCACACCTGTAATCCTAACTACTCAGGAGGCTGAGATCTGAGGATCAAGGTTCAAAGCCAGCCCAATTAATGACTGAAGAAGCTGTGGATCAAATGGTAGAGCACCAGCCTTGAGTGAAAAAGCAAAGGGAGGCCGGGAGTTTGGCCTAGTGGTAGAGTGCTTGCCTAGCATGCATGAAGACCCGGGTTCGATTCCTCAGTACCACATATATAGAAAAAAGCCGGAAGTGGTGCTGAGACTCAAGTGGTAGAGCTCTAGCCTTGAGAAAGTCCAAGGACAGTGCTCAGGCCCTGAGCTCAAGCCCAGGACTGGAAAAAAAAAAAAAGCAAAGGGAAAGTGCTCAGGTCCTGAGTTCAAGCCTCAGGATAAGCGTGTGGGTGCATACGTGTCCGTACGCAGGCACACACACATATACACACACCTCACTGAAGGATCGCTTGAGTCTGAAAGTTTGAGATTAGCCTGGGTAACAGCTTTTGAAAGAAAAGAGGGGAGGGAGGGAGGGAGGGAGGAAAGAAGAAGAAATATTGAGGCCGGGAGTGTGGCCTAGTAGTAGAGTGCTCGCCTAGCATGCAGGAAGCCCTAGGTTTGATTCCTTGGTACGATATACACAGAAAAGGCCACAGTGGTGCTTGTGTCTCAAGTGGTAGAACGGTAGCCTTGAGAAAGCTCAAGGACAGTGCCTAAGCCCTAAACCCCAGGACTGGCAAATAAATTAATAAATAATAATAATAAAAAGAAATATCCCTAAACTATATTACCCCTTATGGAGAAATGGGGTTCATCACAGAAAGAGACACCTCCTAGGTCTCCCACAGAGACGACCCATTCACCTCACCTGGGCTAGCTCATATAATAGGTAGACGTTACTCATGTCCCTACAAGCACTTGCCTCTTGAGCTGGGCTAGGGGTATGGTTTGGGTGGTAGAGCACCTGCCAGGTGAGTTCCTGAGTTCAAAGTCTAGTAAGAAGCATGGCCTCCTGCCCACAGTGTTGGAGTGAGGGCACAGAGTGGGGACAGCACTCCAGCATGGAGCTGGGTAGGAAAGGAGGGAAGAGGGCCAGGAGAGAGGTGGGTGCAGGTGCAGCTACGGGTGCAGGTGCAGGTGCAGGTGCAGTGGTGTGTGTAGGGCTCTCACCATCTTATCCAGGTTGCGGAAGTGGCAGGGCTGGCGCTTGGGGGGCCTGGGCGGCGGGGGGTCGGGTGGGGGCAGGGCCAGCTCCTGCCGAAGCTCCTCCTCGATCTCCTCCTCCAGCTGCACCAGGGTGGGCGCCGCCACGCCGAAGCGCCAGGCCCTGCGGCCCAGCTCCAGCAGGCACAGCACCACGTTCTTCACGTTCTTACGCAGTACCAAGTCCTCTGTCTCGAACATGAGCACCTCTTGGAGTGAGAGGGGGGAGGCCCAGTGAGTGAGGCCTCTGCTGACCTCCCAAGGAGGCCCTGGGTACCGTCCCAGACAGAGGTGGCAGACATGGGGGTCTCAGGATCTTGGGGTGGTGACAACCCCCAAGGAAGGGCTTGGGACAGCCTGCTTCAGGCACTGGGGGCAGAAACTGGCAGGAGAGACTAGAGTGAGAAGAGTCAGTGTAACAGCTGGGCAGGGACCACTCTATCCTGCCTTTCCTCCACCTCAGCTACCACCAGAAGGGTCCAGGAGCTGGAAACAGGTTGGACCGCTTCCCATTTCCTCCCTCGGCCAGAATCTCAGCTCAGGCAGAGGTGAGTATAAGCTCCAGACACCCTGCCCTAAGGCCCAATCCTGACCTGCTCACCTCTGTGTGACCTTGAGCTCATCTCCTACGGAGATGGGAAGTAGTCTTTCTCTGAGCTGTTGTTAGGATTAGATAAACTATAAACGGTAATGATGTTTACTATGTGGCAAATGCTCTACCAAAGGCCAACTTTAAATTATCAGTATTAGTATTCTGCAGTGCTAGGGACAGAGCCCAAAGCCATGACCACCCCCCTTCACCTTTTTTTTTTCCCTGTGGGTTGATCATGGGGCTTAGACTCTGGGCCTTCGTACTTTCCTTGAGCTCTTCAGCTCAAGGCTGCCACCCTACCCCTTGAGCCACAGTGCCACTCCTGGTTTTCTAGTGGGTAATTGGAGATAAGAGTCTCATGTTCTTTAGTGCCCAGGCTGGCTTTGAACCATGATCCTCAGCTCTCAGCCTCCTGAGTAGCTAGGATTACTGGCGTGAGCCACCACTCCTGGCATACAAAGCCATGGCACTTTTAAGTACAGGCTCTACCACAGAGCTACCCCCCCCCAAGCCCAAACACTAGCTCTTATTAACCCTCCAGCCCCCAGTCCTGCTCAGTCCATGCATACCCACCTTTGGCCTGGGGATGACAAAATATCAGACCTGGACGCGTTCCCCCTGGGTCCCAGTCCAGAGAGGTGAGGGATCTGACACTTCTCTGCCCTAAGTCCTGCAAGGCCCAGCATGGCTGGGCCCAGCCCTAGCACTGTCCCTCCTGCCTCCTTGAGTCTTCCTCCCCCCCACTCCCACTGGCCTAGCCCTGCACCCTCCCTGTCTTAGCTCCCCCAGGCACCCCCCCCCACCTAGATTAACCTTCCCTAGACTTCTGTTTACTCCTTAAAATTCAGCCCACCTCCCCTCCCTCCACATATCCTTTCCCAACTCCAGATTGCATCAACAGGTCTGCCCCTTCCCCATTCGCACCTGGACTTTGAGTGTGTTTCTATCTCTTTATAGCACACCTGACTTGGGCATCCAGATTCAGTATCTTCTGTACTTTATACCCACAGAAGTGCTCAGCACAGGAGAGGAGCTTGGTAGATAGGTGCTGTGCCATACATGGATCCATCATCCCTAGGTACTTACCATGAGTGGGGAGACTGAGGCATGAAAGGAAATGAGTTACTCCAAGGCAAATCTAGAAGGAACATCCTGGCTCCAGACGCGCCCTCCTCCCCCCAGTTCTAGCCTGAGCCTCAGAGAGAAGAGTTGGGTTACCTTGAATTCCCATCTCCTTGCGACACCACTGGATGAAATTGGACACATTGTCTCTGGCCTGGAAGCTGCCTGGCTGAGCAGCTCCATTACAAGAAACTCCAGTCCGGGGCATAGGAATCTTTTGGGCCCTAGTAGGTGCCTCTGCCAAGAAAGCCAAGGCAGTCTCTGTGACGGTGTTGGCATGCCGGCACAGTACCAGGCCTGTCTCCAACACCTGCAGGAAGTTGGCTGCATCAATGTTCAATCCGTAGAGATCGCGCAGCCACTCGGCCAGGTCTTCCTTCATGGCCTCCAGGTACTGCTCACTGGACTTGAAGGGCCGGATGCTGCGCACGGGAGCCCCCAGCGAGCTGGGTCTCCTCCTGACTCCCCTGGGCTGAGACATGGCTGGAACCTCAGCAAGGCAGGAGGTGGGTATGTCCAGTCTTTCACTCCTGTGAACTGCTGGGTCTTGGCCCAGTTCTCCCCAAATCAAGGGTCTACCTTCAGAGCCCTCAGGACTCCTGGCTCCACCTCTGCATGCTTCTGGCCTCAGCCTCTGGCCCGGCTTGGCCTCCTTCCCCCCACATTTCTCAGTCTCTGCCAAAATGTTTCCTGTTTGATGGCCCCTGCAGGGAGCTCACTCTTGACGGCCCAGTCTACTTAGAACCTCCGAAGACAGGTGGAAGTAAGGACATTCCTCTCTCCCCTGGGGCTGGACAGGTCAAGCTATTGCCTCTGACCAGCCACTGCTACACAGCCACTTGTCCGAAAGCCTGTCTGGCAGGTCTGTACCCTCCCTCCTCTGCTTTCCTTCCTCTCCTTGGAGACAGTGGCTGCTACAAACACTCCTTGTTAACCCTTGGCCAGGCCAGCTGCTTGCATGGGCCCTGGAGCCTAGAGAGTGGGGCAGAGAGTCTGGGACTGATCTCTCACGCAGCTACCCTAGTGTGTGGGGGGATTGGGGCAATTGACAAAAGTTGAGGAGGGGAGGGAAACAGGCTGAGAGCACTGGAGGAGAGTCTGTATTAAAAAAGCAAAGAGTGGTGTGTTAGCCTAAATCCCTACATGAGCTGCGTATCCGCCCCAGCACGCCTGATGGTAAAATGTCTGTCTCTTTAGGGTGCCGTGAGGAATAAAAGAATAATGTGTGTAAAACATCAGAGGAGCAAGCACACACAGGTGCTGAGGTGGCTAGGCCATAGCTCTTCATGATTCTCCGGCAGGGCTGTGTGTTAACCAGAGTCTCACATTTTCTGGAAAACCTGCCCATCTCTGCTCTATAACGTGATCCTTTGGGAACAGGCTGAGGCAGAAGGATGAAAATCTCAAGGTCAACCTGGGTTCCACAGCAAAGACTCTCGAAGCCCTCAACTCAACCAAGTGTTGTTGTTTGCATGCATCTATAATTCCAATTTGTAGGGTAGCCCAAACTTAGATCATCGTGAGAGGCCAGCCCAGGCAAAACATCCACAGGATCCCATCTCAGCCAATAGATAGATATGGCGAAGCATGCCAACCAGGGGTTAAAAAAAAAAAACCCAAAATGGTGAGATTATAATAATGATAAAAATTGAAAAAGAAAAGTGTTGCTGGGATGTGGTTTAATGGTAGAGTGCTTGCCTAGCATGCATAAAGCACTGGGCTCAATTCCTTAGTGCTGCATTCACAGAAAAAGCTGGAAGTGGCACTGTGGGTCAAGTGATAGAGTGCTAGCCTTGAAAAAGAAGCTCAGGAGCTCAGGGACAGTGCCCAAGCTCTGAGGTCTAGCCCTAGGGGATAAAAAGAGGAGATGTAGGGAGAGGGTTACAGAGGTGGTCAAGGAAGGCCTTAGGGAAAGGTGACATACATGTGAAATCTGCCAGGTGAGGAAGCACACTGGCAGATACCTGGGGGGAGGGGGCTCCCGCAGAGGTAGCAGCAGCCTGTGCAAAAGCTCTGAGATGTATTCCAAAAACAGCAATGGGAAGAAAGTAAGAAACCACAGGAGTCCCCATCATGCAGGAATCTACAGGTGACTCCAGAGACTTGGGAATTGTTTTTTTCTCAGACTGAAATAACACATGCACTACAGGTGTAGAGCAGGTGAGAGAGTGACAGCTGAGTGGAAAAAGGGTCTGAAGGAACAAGGGTGGAGCTGGACAGTGCTTAAACTACTGCTGTCATGAGAGGAAGAGTTGGTAGATTAGACCAGGAAGTACCCCTTAGACCAGGAGGTCTTACTCTTAAGGAATTCACAGCATTGGTCTAAACAGAGTGTTTCCGCTTTGGCAATATTGATGATTAAAGCTAGATGATTCCTTGTTGTGTGTGTTGGGTAGAAGGCTGTCTTAGACACTGTAGCTTCTACCTGCCAAATGTTGGCGAAACTTCCACTCCCCCTGGAACGACAACAACAGCCTGTAATCCTAGCTACTCAGGAGGCTGAGAGCTGAGGATCATGGTTCAAAGCCAGCCTGGACACTAAAGACAGTGAGACTCTTATCTCCAGTTAACTACTAGAAAACAGGGAGTGGCGCTGTGGCTCCAGGGGTAGCTGAAGAGCTCAGAGACAGCGCCCAGGCCCTGAGTTCAAGCTCCATGGATGACAAAAAACAAAAACAAAAAAAACAAAAAAACCCACCAATGTATGATGTAAGTAGAACTGGAATTTGAACCCAATCTATCAGGGTTGAAAACTTCTACCCTGGTTCTTCCCAGGGTGTGTGTGTGTAGGTAGGTAGGGGGACCTGAGTTCTGAGCGCTCCAGAGGCTCGGGAAAAGTTAACAGTTCTTGGGCAGAACTCTGTAGGAGCAGAAGTTCTAGCCCCACCTCCAATGTTCCTCTACCCCCACCCTCCTAGTCCTCAAGAGCCAATAGAGGCCCTAGAAACCACATCAAGTTCTATGGGTGCCCAGCACCCACTAACACCCCAGTCCCTGACCAGAAAGTGGGCAGCACTTGGGAAGAATGGATAAACTTGGTAAGTGGGGTTCAGCACAGGCTGGGGACTAGGATAAAGGCCCCTTGGGGCCTAGCTGGGACCAACCTGCCCATTATCATGGCAATCCCAGAGGACAATTTGAGCTTTTTCTTAATGACCCATCTGTGTAATTACAAGCCTTCTCTTTTCTTCTTCCTGAGTTTTCTGTTGTTTCCAGAGCTGAGGCCGGAACTCAGGGCCTTGCTTGCCAGGCAATCCCCAACCCCCCTTCTGAGTAATTTTTTATGTCCACACCCTCATCTCTCCACCTGCTCCCTCCGTTCCAATCTTTTATCTTCTCTGGTCTTTGTAATGGCTTTTCAGTACTCTACCTCTGCTGGGCAAAAGTAGGAAAGAGATGTCTTTCCCTAATTGATCGGCTTCTGCTTAGACTGGCCCATCATCACACACTGGGCAATGGGCACTGGGCCACCCCGGATCCCCTTGGACTTCCCCCACTTGGAGGAAAGAAAAACAGACAACCAATTAGGACAATGTTTATTAACAGCCTACACAGAGATTAGGTTTCCTACTTGGTTCTTGATTGCTTACCCCTCCCCCAGCCCCCAAGCCCGAGGCTGGGCGCTGTACACTGTCAACAAGCCTTGAGGCAGGCCCTGCTTTCCCCATCCCACAGAGACCAACAGGAGCCGGGCAGAAGCCAGGCGACTGGCCGGGATTCCCTGGCTTAGGAAGTACAAGAACCAGGGAAAAGTCGGGATCAGCCACTCATGGAGAAGCGGGGAGACGCGGGGTGGGGGGGTCCAGCTGGCCGGAAGCATCCCCCCCCCCAGCTACCGATCCAGCAGTCAGGGCGCCCAGGTCCTCCACTGGAGAACAAGGGCCCCCACTGAGCGCTTCCCGGCCCGCAGGTGTGAAGACCCCCTTGTGGAGAAAGGAACTGGAGGACACCGGGCCCAAGAAGGCGGAGCGCGAGGAAGACCTGGAGGATTCGGGGGAGGAAGAAGTCGAGGAAGAGGAGGACGAGGAGGAAGAGGAGGAGTCGCGGCCAGGCGCGCAGGGCGCCGCGCACGACCAGGCGGGGGCGCGCGGGTCCGGGGCGCGCGAGGCCCGCGAGCGCAGCTCGGTGTCCTACTGCCCGCTGCGCCAGGAGCCCAGCACCCAGCAGGCGGCGCTGCTGAGGCGCCCGGACCAGGGCTTCTGGAGCTGGCTCAGCCCCCTGGCGCTGCTCGCCAGCCTGGCGGTGACCGCGGACAGGTGGGGCGCATCCCGGCGGCGGCCGGAGGGAGGGAGGGATGGATGGGTGGGTGGATGGATGGATGGTTGGATGGATGGGGTGGATGGATGGGTGGATGGATGGATGGATGGATGGATGGGGTGGATGGACGGATGGGTGGGTGGGTGGGTGGACGGATGGATGGATGGATGGATGGGTGGATGGATGGGTGGGTGGGTGGGTGGGTGGGTGGATGAATGGATGGATGGATGGATGGACCCATGGGGTGGATGGATGGGTGGATGGGTGGATGGACGGGTGGGTGGGTGGATGGGTAGATGGATGGTTGGATGGATGGATGGATGGATGGATGGATGGATGGATGGATGGATGGATGGAAGGGTGGGTGGATGGATGTACAGATGGATGGATGGATGGATGGATGGATGGATGGCGAGCAGGGATAGATGGATGACGAGCAGGGATGGACGAATGGCGAGCAGGAATGGATGGATGGATGGGTGGGTGGGTGGGTGGATGGATGGATGGACGGACGGATGGGGTGGATGGATGGGTGGATGGGTGATGGATGATGGATGGGTGGATGGATGGATGATGGACGGGTGGGTGGATGGACGGATGGATGGTTGGATGGATGGATGGTTTGATGGATGGATGGTTTGATGGATGGAAGGGTGGGTGGATAGCAGGGACGTCGGGGCACTGAGCACTCGGGGTCCCTAGGAAGCGTGGTCCCCCCGAGGAACCGTGCGTGCTGGAGACGCGGCAGCGGCGGCCGCGCCACGGGGGCTGCGCGCGCTGCGAGATCCTTTTTTGCAAGAAATGCCAGTGTCTGCACTGCCACCCAGCCTACATAGCTCACTGTGTCCTGGAGCACCCAGACCTGGGTAAGGTGGAGCGCCCCTTCCCGGCCCCCTAACCCCGGTCTCCACCCTCGTGCCTCCATTCTTGCCTGGCACCCAAGTCTCCTCGGACTTCTTTCTCCATTCCCCTGACATATGGAGCACTTTCCAGCCTCTCCAAGAAATCCACTCCCCTTCTAAGAGGGAGCGGGTGCCCATCTGTTATCTAGCAGGGCCCAGCAGAACGTAGAACCCCACTTCTCTCATGCCCCCCAGGACTCTCAGTACCTCCTGTCCACCTGGTCCTCGTCCCCATCTCACCTGCCCTGCTCACCCACGTCTCTTTCAGGTCCTCCAGTCAGAAGAAAATCACCCTGGGTTTCCTTCCTTCCCTGAGAAACTCCTTTCTTCCCTCATTCAATAAAGCCTGGAATCCGAGTGTCTGTGCCTTGGGGTGAGCAAGCAACAGGGCGCGCTCCCGTGGATTCAAGCCAGAGAGAGGAAAGAGCCTGCAGGGGGCTCCTGGGCCCAGGCATCTCAAAGTTCTTTCATCCCAAGGGCAGGCAAAGGCCATCCTTGGTGCTGAGCTGAGAAGAAAAGAAGGCATATGGCCAGCATGGCCCCTGGGGAGCTGAGGGCTGCACGGGGCCAGACCTTTCTCCCCACCCTGGAAGCCTGGCTTGCTGAGGTCAGTGTGTGTGTGCTCAGGTGAGGCCTGGCTGGCCGGGATGGGGAGGGCAGAAGACCCAGTAAATGGGGAGACTGGCAGAGGCAGAAGACAAGCTGGGGAATTGGTTCCTTCTCCAGGAATCCCAGCTATTCCTGGCCAGACAGCAGCCGGTTCAGGAATGCTCTGTGTGTGGCCTGGAGAATGAATCCTTCCTAAGCCAGAGGCCTCCCCCACCCTGGGAAGCCTGGAGGAAGTGGCCTCCCTGAGGCCTGTAGTGGGGCAGACTTCAGGTCTTTTCTCCTGATTCCTCGGTCTTTGTCTGGCCTGGGGGGAGGAATAGGTGAAGAGGGGTGAGAATGTTGTGTGTATGGGCCAGTGCTGAAGTACTAAGGCTTTGACCTCAGAGCCTGGCTGCTGTCCCTCAGCTCTTTCATTCAAGGCTGGTGCTCTATCACTTGAGCCACAGCTCCACTTCCAGCCTTTTGGTGTTGGTTCAGAGAAAAATAACCTCGTTCTTTTCTGTTCTGGGCTGACCTCAAACCATGAGCCTCCCATCTCAGCCTCCCACATAACTAGGATTGCAAGTATGAGCCACCAACGGCTGGTGAGGACACTTTTCTTGAGGAGGGGGAGTCCTCCCTCTCTCCATCACAGTATGATCCCTCTAAAGGCTTCTGATGTTGGAGACCCTCTGCCTCTGCTCCATGCACAAGCCCCAAGGAGGCAGGACAGTCTTGTAAAATACTCCTTGCCACTCTGATGAGTTTTGCATCCTCCCTCACTGGATCCCGGCAGGATTTGCCTCCTTGAAGGAACTTCACCTTCAGCAGAAGAAACATAATTCCCAAGGCCAAGGGAGGAAAGAGGCCTTGGAAAAGAAGGACCCTATTTGGTTTCTCCTGAGACACCAGGTTCTCTGGGAAACAAATGTCTCCAGGTAACTTCCTGCAGCCTCTCTAGACAGGCTCTGCCCCTAGGGCAGGGAAACCAAGTTGTTCTAGAAGGTACCAGTGGTTCATTGAGGGGTGAAGTGCCATCAGAACAGGGCACCCCCTGAGTTGGCATTCCAGCAACCCATCCAAGGCAGCTCAGAAGCCCAGCGACCTGAGGTGGTCACTTGCAGCTTAGCTTGGTCAACGAGCCAATAGCTGTCATCTCTGAAGAAGACGATGGAGCCATCAGGCCTGGGCAAGGCACCGCTGACGTCCTCGGGGACTCCACCCCAGTCCTGCAGGCTGCGGGGGTAGTAGGGCTCCACTTGCAGCCCCCCTCGGGCCAGCACGTAGTAGCGGGCACCCTTGAAGAGGACGAGGCGACGCAGAGGCGGGAAGAAGAGGGCGGCGTCGGGGTGGCGAGGCAGGCCCCCTCTTCGGCACAGCTGGGAAGACTTCTGTACTGGCTGGGACCCCTGGAATCTCCAGCATCGACTCCCTGTCAACATTGTGAGCTCCGGGTGAGCTGAGGATCTCACACATGGGTCCTCCACCTCTGGCCTCCTCAAGTTAGAGCACAAGGTGGTTAGCACTGGGGGACAAGGAGGACCACACGACGAATTAGTTCTGGATAGTAGGGAGAGACTGTCGTGGCCAGTAGAGATGAGCAGAGGACAGAGTGCTGGGAACAACTTAGTTGTCCCGGGGTGCAGAGCAGAGGAGCTTGGTGGTAGAGAGAAGGAAGCTACCCTGCCCGAAGAAGCCAGGGAGGCTTGGACTTGTCTTCACTATTATGACTAATACTTGTATGAAGGCAGAGATTTTAGTTGTGTTCACTGTTGCATCCTTCATACCCTCAATTATGCCTGGTACACAAAGAACGCTTAACACTGGCTGAATGAAGAGATGCTATTTTCTAAATTATGGCCATGTACCTAGTCATATTCTGCAGACAAATCAGTCATTACTGTCTTTTATCCTTTTGGTTGTTTTGTGTGTGTGTGTGTGTGTGTGTGTGTGTGTGTGTGTGTGTGTATGTGTGTATGTGTGTGTGTGTGTGTGCCAATCCTAGGGCTTGAACTCTGGGCCTGGCCACTGTCCTTGAGCTTCTTTTGCTCAAGGCTAGTACTCTACCATTTGAGCCACAGCACCACTTCTCTGAGTAGTTTATTGGAGATAAGAGTCCATGGACTTTCCTTCCTAGGCTGCCTTTGAACCATGATCCTTGGTTTTCAACCTCTTGACTAGCTAGGATTACAGGCATGAACCACCAGTGCCCAGCTTTTTGTCCTCTTTCTGAATAAACCTGAGGTGTCATCACTCAAGAAATGCAAGCTCCAGTAGTAGCTGACATCTCGTCTCACACAGCCCTGCAGAATTCCAAGAAAGACCACGTTTCCTGCTGAACTGCAGAGCTTCGGAGCATCCTCAGTTTCCCTCTAGATTCTCCTCAGAAAGTTCCTGGGAACGAGCTGAACACCTGCTCCATCAGTGAGGGGAATCAGTCACAGGTTCTCCCGAAGAGAATCTGTCTCACTGTCTAGGGCTCTCTTCGCTTTCCCCTCCCCCTCTATGCCTCAATGTTCACAGCTTCCCCAGGGCTAGTACCTTTGAAGAAGTAGAACTCTCCATCCTCCAGTGACACCGCAGCAGCTTCGATGTTGGGGGGCAGCCCAGCCCACCTTTCCTGCAGTGGGCGGGGCTCTGAGACATTGCCATCCACCGCTACCTCCCAGAAGCGGCTCCCTTTAAAGATGTACAGTCGCTGCTGCCCATCTGCCCAGAGATAAGAGAGCGATGAGAAAGGACCCTGAGTCCTCTACTATCTTTCTAGGAAGGTATTCTCTGAGACCCTGGTTTTCTAGATCCCACAGCAAAAGGCGGGGCGTCCACAGGTGCAGGGCGGGAAGGGGACAGAAGAGAGCAGTGCTTTGCTTCTGAGAGCCCGGGCTGTGGCTGGAGATTTCTAGATTATAGAACCTATTCCTAGCCTTGTACGCCAGCCCTGGGGAGCCCTGGGGTGGTGGGAGAGGCGGCAAGCAAGAAGCCAGGCTCAGGTGGAACCATCTTACCTATGGTGATGGCATCGTAGGAATAGTGGCAATATTCAGGACCCCGTGTTTCAGGGCGCCTGTCTTGGGAGTTGTGTGGGTTCCAGGCCTCAAAGTCAGTGAATAGTTTTCCAGGCAGCTGCATGGCCACTGAACGCCCCAGAGGCTTTCCTTTAAGGGCAGAGAGAGGAAAGGGAGGAGACTTGAAGTGGAGGTATATTGAATGCCCAACACTCCCCCCTCCTTGACTCCTGACATGATGACTTCATGGAGGGGTGGGAAATGAGGGTGAAAGAGGGCAGGCAAGGGCCGGGAGTTTGGCCTAGTAGTAGAGTCCTTGCCTAGCATGCACGAAGACCCGGGTTCGATTCCTGGGTACCACATACATAGAAAAAAGCCGGAAGTGGTGCTGAGGCTCAAGTGGTAGAGCTCCAGCCTTGAGAAAGTCCAAGGACAGTGCTCAGGCCCTGAGCTCAAGCCCAGGACTGGAAAAAAAAATTCAGAACTGGGGTGGGGCAGAGGAACTGGTGTGTAGGGACTGATGGAGAGCAGATCCGGGCCTGGGCTCAGGATGGGGAGGGGAGGGCAGGGGAGGGCAGGGGAGGGCGGGGAGGGCAGGGCAGGGCGGGGCGGGGCGGGGCGGGGCGGAGCTCACCATACAGACTCTGCACTGCCAGCAGGTCGGGTGGGCTCAGGATGGGGAGGGGAGGGCGGGGCGGGGCGGGGCGGGGCGGGGCAGGGCGGGGCCGGGCTCACCATACAGACTCTGCACTGCCAGCACGTCGGGTGGGCTCAGGATGGGGAGGGGAGGGCGGGGCGGGGCAGGGCGGGGCGGGGCAGGGCGGGGCCGGGCTCACCATACAGACTCTGCACTGCCAGCACGTCGGGTGGGCTCAGGATGGGGAGGGGAGGGCGGGGAGGGCAGGGCGGGGCGGGGCAGGGCAGGGCGGGGCGGGGCTCACCATACAGACTCTGCACTGCCAGCACGTCGGGTGGGCTCAGGATGGGGAGGGGAGGGCGGGGAGGGCAGGGCGGGGCGGGGCGGGGCGGGGCAGGGCGGGGCGGGGCTCACCATACAGACTGCACTGCCAGCACGTCGGGTGGGCTCAGGACGGGGAGGGGAGGGCAGGGAGAGGAGGGTAGGGCAGGGCGGGGCGGGGCGGGGCGGGGCGGGGCGGGGCAGGGCGGGGCCGGGCTCACCATACAGACTCTGCACTGCCAGCACGTCGTCCCAGCTGAGCAGCGCATCGCGGCCCAGCCTCTTGTAGTAGGGTGCCATGAGGGCGCGGGGCGCGGGCGAGTGGGTGAGGCCCAGCGTGTGGCCGATCTCGTGCGCCAGCACCACGAACAGGTTGCGCCCCCGGCGGCGGCTCAGGGACCAGCGCTCGTCCCGGTCGAAGTGCGCTTCCCCGCGGCGGGGCAGGAAGGCGTGCGCCAGGGCGCCCCCTGCAGACGGCGCGGGGTCAGCCCAGCCTCGCCGGCCACGCCCCCGCGGCGCCGGCCACGCCCCCGCGGCGCCGGCCACGCCCCTGCAGCTCCCCCGCCCTCCCAGGCAAGGCCCATTAGGCCAGGGTGGCTGCTGTCTGCCAATCTAATTCCCCTCTCTTTCTACTTGAGTCGGGTAAGGCCTGTGTGGAGATGGGAACAGACGGCTAAGCTGTGGGGTATGCAGTCATCTGTGAGGCCAGACCCCCTGGGTCTCCATTTCAGCATCTGTCTAGGAGTCCTGTGAACTTGAACAGGCGGCGTAATCCCGTTTAAGAAGATGTAGGTGTGTGTGTGTGTGTGTGTGTGTGTGTGTGTGCGCGCGCGTGCCCAGGTGTGCCGCCTTTGATGCTTGCACACGTTACTTTCAAGATCTTGGAATCCGAAAATAGCAGCTGCTCCTAAAAAGAGAGTGCTAAGGTATTCTGTTTTGTTTCCTGGTCTGGGTGCCGAGTGTTTGGTATGTAAAGATTCATCCTAAACTTAAGAGAAGATGCACTTTTATAAGTACATATATATATATATATATATATATATATATATATATAGTGTCAGTCTCTCCCTTCCTCTTTCCCTCCCTCCTGTTCTCATCCCTTCCTCCCTGCCTCCTTTCCCCTCTCTCTGGCAGGGTTTTGCTACATAGCTCAGGCTAGCCTGGAGCTCATGATCATTCTGCTTCTGCTTCCTGAATATTGAGATTAAGAGTGTATACCACCAAGCCCAGCTGATATATGCATTGTTTTTCTTTTGGTCATTTGGTTTGTGCTGGTCCTGGGGCTTGAATAAGGCCTGGGCACTCTACTGTCTCTCAGCTCTTTTACTCAAGGCTAATGCTCTACCACTTGAGCCATAGCTCCATTTCTGACTTTTTGGTGGGTAATTGGAGATAAGAAGTCTCCAGGCTGACTTCAAACCATGATCCTCATATCTCAGCTTTCTGATTAGCTAGGATTACAGGCATATAAGCCACCAGTGCCCAGAGACCAGGGTTTGAACAAGGAACATCACTCTTGCGAGCCAGTTCTATCACTTGGACACAGGCATGAATATATTTGAAATATGCACATTCGTATAGTCCTACACTTCCTCTGCAGGGGCTGCTCTGGGGCTTCCATTTCTTCGCACATAGGAGTGAGCACAATGAATGGGACTGATCAACAATTCTCACGCTTTCCCAGGGGCGCACATGGAGCACATTAAGTATGGAGTTTCCAGGGTCCCTCCTCTCACTATTCACTTTCACCATGAGTACGTGACATTGACACAGAGGTCAGAAAACTGCACTGCTAATGTTGGCCTATAAGCTATCCAAGGATCCTTCCAGCTTTCTTAAAGCCCAGCCAAGATGTGACGACAAAGGTCAGGGGCCTGTGGATAAAGCCAAGTGTGGAGAGCTGGCCAAGCACTGGAGCAATTAGGCCTGCTGTGCAGAAGATGCCTCCAGCCGCTTCCAGCCAGGTTTACTAGTTCACCTTTCACTGGAAGGTGGCAGGAGGGTTTGACTGAAGTCAAAGAGGCAAAGCATTTGTCCCCAGGCAGGGAGTTGCTTGTTAAGTCTAAAGTCCTAATTGAATGCAATGCTACCTTAGTACTGGACTCTGCTTAGTTATGAAAGTAACCGCATATCCATGCTGGTGAGTCCTAGATTTCTCCCAGTCCTGACCTGGTTCTTCTAAGCAGGACCTGGAGGAAAGGGGCATTGCAGCACATGGGCTTGTTGGAATAGTGCAGGAGAAAGGAGGAGCAAGTTTCCAGGTAACACAAGCTGGAAGTCTCCATCCTGATGGGTTCACCAGGAAAGAGATGGTAAACATCCCTTATTCAGGTTCTGAAAGGCAGTGTTGTGTGGAACAGAAGGAGAGCAGCTCATATTGCCTTTAGACGGGGGACAAATGGTACTAGCTGTGGGTCTAAGAAATACTACTGTGGCTGTCAAGGTAGGATATGTGTGTGTGTGTGTGTGTGTGTGTGTGTGTGTGTGTGTGTGTGTGTATGTGTGTGTATGCACCAACAGTAGGGTTTGACCTCAAGGCCTCAGGCACTATCCCTTTGTATTTCTTTGCTCGAGCTAATGCTCTACCACTTGACTCTCAGCTCCATTTTTAGCTTTCTGATGGTTAATTGGAAATCAGAATCTGACTTTCCTGCTCAGGCTGGCTTCGAACTGTGACCCTCACATCTCAGCCTCTTTAGTAGCTAGGATTATAGGCATGAGCTACCAGCACCTGGCCAGCCTCTGGATGTTTTTTAAGGCTCCCCTCTGGAGAATAAGAGAAGCAGGGGTCTTCTAGAAGCAGAGACCAGGTAAAGGGATCTCAGAATATCCTCCCAGAGTAAGATACACTCGTTGGAGTTTGCAAAACACTTTCCAAACAGAGGCTCATCTGACGACCCTTCAAACAGGTGGTACATCATGTGCATGGAACACTGTCCCCATTTTACAGAGGGGAGACTGAGGAGGGCGTACAGCCTAGCCACGGACCTGGGGAGAAGCCACTGTCCCCACCCCCACCCCCACACTGCCTCTATTGTCAGGTTCCACTCCTGCTGTGTGAGCAGAAGCTTGGTGTCTGCACCTGGGCCATCGAAGGCATTGCTCAGCCCATCGTTGTGATCCCCTTGGAAGAAGGTGAGGCGGATGTCCGCGGAGCCAGTGGCCGGGGCCTCCCAGAACTCCAGTCCTGAGACGTTGCTCCATAACTGGAAGGCGGCGTGCACGGCCCCTCGAACGGCAGGCTCGGGCAGGCGCTCAGGCCAGTTCACCAGGCGGTACGAGAGGTGCTGCTTGGACCATTTGTGACCTGTCACCCAGAAAGGCCACATCAGCCACGCCCTCTGCTGAGCCCAGGCTAGTCCCCATCCACTCAGTACGAGGGAGAGTAGGCTTTGCCCCAGGGAGCCTCTGACTCGATGGGGGAGATACAGCCTTTGCCCTGGGCAGAGCCAGAGCCTCTGTTTCATCAGGGAGACTGTGCTTGCCCTGTGAAGTCCTTGGCCTGGAAAGGATCTAGCCTGAGGACGAGATGTCACCTCCCTGCAGGAGAAGCCCCTCACCCTAAGGAAGGGCCTGGACCCCTAGACTTGGCATGAATTGAGTCAGACTCCAGCCGCTGCCTCGCTGCCTCGGAGCAGGGGAACGGCGGGGCCAGGACGCTGAGTTCGCAGCTGTGATGGTCCCAGTCCCTCTCTTTTGCTTGAGGCCCATTCCTGACCCCTCTCCCCCTCAGGGACTCTGAAGATAAATAATAACAAAATGGGAGACTTGTCATGATCCAACTGTAAGTTTTCCAGCTCTTAATTTTCTTTACCCTTTACCCTAAGCCTCAGTTCTTGCACTCTGGCTTCTGTGCCAGCCCCAGGTGGCAAAGCTGAGTCTTTCTAGTAGACACACACCCACGAACCGGGTAGATTAGAAAGTCTGGCTCCGAGTTTCTCATGGCCTACTTTTGTGACCTCAAGTAGAAGACTCACAGCGCAAAGGCAGGACTCCTGGGCCCAGGGGAGGTGGTGGAGGGGTCACTGGGACCTGGGGACTTGGAGGGAGGGCCCCGATCTAGAGCCACAGAATGAGTGAATTGTTGAACTGGGCCCTGACCTCCCAGTCCAGTGCTCCTTCCATTACACCACAGAAATAAACAGCCCCTTTGCTGGGACGCCAGGCTTATAAATCTGCCAGAACATCAGTGCAGCTCTGTACTGGCCGAGATTCTCCAGATGGAATGGAGGTCTTAGGGAGCACAGGAGCTGGGCTCATTTGCTCCCCTCCAGGGAGAGATAGGAAGGAGGGGAGTCATCTCTCCCACTCTTGAGCCAAGCTCCATTCAAGGCAATGCTGAGCTTGTTTGGCCTGGCATTCACCCAACCTCTGCCTCCCAGCAGTGAGCAGCCCTCAGGGAGGGAGAGGGGAGGATTCTAAGGAAAGGGGGAGACAGGGAAGAGGGAGGCAAGGCCTGGGACTCAGTGGTTCATTTTCTTAAAAGAATACCCTTGCCAGTCACTTTGAGACTTTGATGGGTGCAGAACAGCCTATGGTGGGCTCTTCGACACCCAGCTGTGGGGGAGTTGATTCCAGACTCCACCATTTCATCCTCCAGCCAAGTACCAGAGGCTCCTTCTGCCCTTCTGCCCCCTTCAGGGCAGAAATGGGGAAGGTAGGAAAGTCTTCCATTTTTAGGGAGCCAGTGAAAGTGAACCATCTTAGGCTAAACATCTGGAAACGTCCTGCATGTTATGAGTGAGTGTGTGGTGTGTGGTGGTTTGGAGAAGGACAGGGAGGGTGAACACGCACAGAAATTGAAAGAAAATGATTGCTTTTCTTGGGAGGAGACAGGGTTGGGGGTCATTGGTGTGTTTGCCAGGAAGGAAGTACCCCACTGGGTGGGGGCAGCCTGAGCCTTTTCCCCAGCCCCTCCCCCATCCCCTGGAAAAACACACACACACACACACACACACACACACACACACACACACACACACACACACACACCCTCTCTCTTGGCTTCTTCAGGTTCCTACCTTAACTTCTTGACTTGGCAAGTTTGTTTTTATGGAGGCAGCCCCCAGACACCAATTGCCAGTGGCCTTGACCCTCCACGCCCTTGCTTTAAAGTCCCAAAAGGAAGAAGAAAGGAAAAGGAGCTGGGGAAAGGAGAAAAACTAGGACTCTCTGCCTGGGAAGGACTTGGAGTCTTGACTCCCAGCAAGCAACTGATGGTAGGGGAAAAACATGAGTTGGAATCCTGCTTCCTCCACTTACACCAATGGAAGACTCTCTGCAGGCCTGTCTCCCTATCCTCCTCCACTTACACCAATGGAAGACTCTCTGCAGGCCTGTCTCCCTATCTTCAAATGGGGTGTGTGGCTTACTTCATGGTAAGGTGTGATGCTCCAATAGGAGAGCAACGTGAAGCTGCCTGGCAGGGCCTGGGCACTCTGTAAACATCGATTCTCTTTCCTGCCTTCTACACCCCATATTCACAATCCCCCCCACACCCCCACACCATCTCTGTGAAGGAACAGAGGGGACTAAAAATCAGACCTGGAAGTCTGAAAGAAATGAAATTCCAGGTTAGCGAATAAGGATACAAAATGAGCCAGGTGCTGGTGGCTCATGCCTATAATCCTAGTTACTTAGGAGGTCGAGATCTGAGGACCGCAGTTCCAAGCCAACCTGAACAGAAAAGTCCATGAGACTCTTATCTCCAATTAACCCCCAGAAATCCAGAAATAGCAATGTGACTCAAAGTGGTAGAGTGCTAGCCTTGAGAAGAATTGCTCAGTGATAGAGCCACCTCCATGATGGAAGAAGAAAGAAGAAAGAAGAAAGAAGAAAGAAGAAGAAGAAGAAGAAGGAGCAGCCGCCATAGCAGCCTCCTCCTGAGCTCTGGGGATGCTCAGGTAGGACATCAAGATGTTCTGAGGTGACCTCTAATTTTCACCAGCTTTTGAACTTGGTACTCAGGGACAGATCCTTCTCTGTAACCCAACAAGGCCAGCATCCTGTACAAGGGAGAATGGGGAACAAATCGTGGGGAGCAGTGATGTGGCCAGTGTCATACAACTGAGACTTGAACCAAGGCTTCTGGGCCCAGGGATAATGGTGTGTCTGTTCTACCAAAAGTTCCAGAGCTCACACCTCTCCTCTCCTACCCTTCTTGCTCTTGCCCTCTGCTGCCTCCAAAATCATGCCCAGAAGATGCAGAACAGGCTGACACTTCCCTGGCAGGAATGGGGTCAGGGTGTATAGGTTCCCTATGGGCTGTGGAAACAGCTGCCCTCCAGCTCTGGACAGTTCCCATAAGGAGGAGCTAAGGCATGCACACACCCAGTGCCTGGCTCCCTTCCTAATGAATACTGCCAGTCCATGGAGTGAGCACAATCAAGAGCCACAAAGGCCCCAAGTGCTCGCAGTAAAATTAATTATAGATGCGAGCTGACTGAAATAAAAGCCCTCATCTTGTTAGCAATCTTGAAAATTGGAAAAATTAATTGAAGTCAAAGCAATCATCATACTAAAATTAAACATAGTAAAATGTTACTTTAAAAAAACTGACAGAAGAATCAAAGCTTCATAAATCCTACATCTGTGCCATTTGGTCCTGGAATATTTGGCTTAAAAAACAAAGGGAGATGGGATGGGTAGGTGGTTTAGTGGTAGATTGCTTGACTAGCATACATGAAGCCCTGGGTTCAATTCCTCAGTACCACATAACCAGAAAAAGCTGGAAGTGGTGCTGTAACTCAAGTGGTGGAGTACTAGCCTTGACCACAAAGAAGCCCAGAGACAGAACTCAGGCCCCGAGTTCAAGCCCCAAGACTGGCAAAAATTTCTTTTAAAAAAGAGGAGAAAGGGGACCGGGAGTCTGGCCTAGTGGTAGAGTGCTTGCCTAGCATGTACAAAGACCCGGGTTCGATTCCTTGGTACCACATGCATAGAAAAAAGCTGGAAGTGGTGCTGAGGCTCCAGTGGTAGAGCTCTAGCCTTGAGAAAGTCCAAGGACAGTGGTCAGGCCCTGAGCTCAAGCCCAGGACTGGCAAAAAAAAAAAAAAAAAAAAAAGAGGAGAAGGAAAAAGAAGGGTAGAAGAGGGGGAGGAGGTAGCTGGTATACATACATATATATATCAGTGGTAGAGCTTGAAGCCCTGGGTTTCATCTCTAAAACTACGTGTGTGTGTGTGTGTGTGTGTGTGTGTGTGTGTGTGCGTGAGATGGACAGAAGAGAGGGAGGGAGGAATATAGGAAGGAAGGGAGGGAGGCAGGAAGGAAGGAAGGAAGGAAGGAAGGACAGAAGGAAGGAAGGACAGAAGGAAGGAAGGAAGGAAGGAGAAAGAAGAAAGAGGCCAATGCCAGTGGCTTATGATAGCTGCTTAGAAGGCTGAGATCTAAGGACTGCAATGTGAAGCTAGCTCCAGGAAGAAGCCTATGAGACTTGTATCTTCAGCTAACCAGCAAAAAGCTGGACATGGAGGTATGACTCAAGTAGTAAAATGCCAGCTTTGAGTGAAAAACAAACCAACCAACCAAGGGTGAATCTGAGGCTCTGAGTTCAACCCTCAGTTCTGGCATTTACACACACACACACACACACACACACACACACACACACACACACACACAGAGGTCAGGGGAGAAGGGAGGGAAAGGAACAAAAGAGAAAAAAAACAAGGCTACAAAGAAAACTAAATCACAGCAGACATTGTAATGTGTAAAATGTGCTACAATGAAATGTCCAGAACAGGCCAATCTGCAGAGTCACAGAGGAGCTGACCAGGGGAGGGGGTGGTGGTAAGGGGGTGGGGGAGGTGGGAGGGTGGAAGGGGCAGCAGGAAGTAAATGCTGGGGGCACGAATTACTCTGTGGTGTAAAAAATGTTCTGGAACTAGGAATTACTTATGGTCATGGTTGCTCAATTCTGGCAATATACTAAAAATCACTGATTTGGTCACTTTAAATGGGTAAATTGCATGGTAAATAAATTCCTTCTCAATAATGCTGTTAAGAAAAAAACCTGATGGATGGGCCATAACTTTGTTGAAGAATTACTATGAAAGAATTGATTCTGATGGAAGTAATTTCAGTAAACAGAAATTAAAAATGTTAGCAACAATCTAACTGCTCTGCATTAAGAACAATGATCAAGGAATTAAGTGGATTTGATGGGGCTTGCTTGATTTGGAAAATGCTTATATGAAGAAAATCCATCAATGCCAGTCAATTGGGGTTTAAATGTCTGTATCCACAATTATGCTTGTGGAGTCCTATCTGCCAGCCTCCCTTGCCTTAGGGAAAGGTCTCTGGCTGAAGGTGGGAATCCCAACCTAGAATTCAACTGCCCTCACCTTGCTTGGCAAAGCGTTTCTTGCGCCTCATTTTGGCCCGGGGTCCAGCAAACAGGGCACTGATCCTCTCGCGCCAAGCTGCATGACTGCCAGTATCTGCCACCCCGCACCGGGAACGTGCCATCTGGCGCAGCGTGGGCTGGTCCAGCACGCCACTGACAGGGAGCTGCGACACCCACTGGAACTCCCTGCCAGGAGGAATTGAAAGAAAGGATCGCAGAGCCAGGGGGTGGGTGGCAGGGGCAAGAACTGCTTTCCAGGGGGCATGGCTGGAGGAAGGCTGCACCCCCAAGTCCTCCACGTTCCTCCATCCTACCTGAGGGCGTTGCTGAATCGAGTGGAGGCTGGAGCTCTCGGAGCCTTGACACTGAGGTAGCCATACTTCTCCAGAAAGGCCTGGGGGAAGAGAAGCACATCAGCCCTTCCCACCACCCAGCATCCCGTCCCCTGCCCTGCTCTGCCAGGGGACAAGGCACATACAGCCTCCTCGGGCGCCTCTTGTCCCAAGGTGGCCTACGAACTACAGCTGAAAGAATTCCGGGATTCAAGTCAAAAGGATCCAATTCCAGGCCACCTCTGGCTGGCTGGCTGGTCTCAGGCACACTGCTCACTCAATACTTGTGAAGGCCTGCTTTCTTATCTTGAGGCATTACTAGATATCTAGCATGCATGCTCAACAGTTATGGGCTCTCGACTCCTGCCACCCTGCAGTTGAACTCCAGCTGGCCTGCTCCTTCTAAACCACAGGTTTCTCCACTACAGAATGGACTTCATTAAGTACTCTTTTTCTTGTTTTCGGTGAGGACTCACCACAATAGCACTTATAAAGTACTCAACACTAATCACACACAAGGAATTCCATGCAGAGCAGCTACGAGGTGTGTGCCGTAAGTACACACCATCCATACGCATCACATTCACTCGGGAGTAATCTGACCTCTGTAAACAAGGCTCAGGTATTGATGAGGAGCTGCCAACCTGCCACATCTGGGCAGGGTATCGTCTCTCAAGTTCTGGCTTGTTCCCAAGTAACTCTCTCTGCTCCCTCACCCCAGGCAAACATATTCAAGGCTCTAGGACTACAAATGCATTTATCCTCAATATTGTCATCCATATAAAAATTTGACTTTGTAGAATTTTCTTTCGTTCTTTTTTTTTTTTTTTGGGTCAGTTTTGGGGCTTGAACTCAGGGCCTGGGTACTGTTGCTGAGTGTTTCTGTTCAAGGCTAGCACTCTCCTGCTTGGAGCCACAGTGCCACTTTCAGTTTTCTGGTGGTTACATAGAGAGAAGAGTCTAATGGACTTTGCTGCCCAGGCTGGCTTTGAACCATGATCCTCAGCTCTCAGCCTCCTGAGTAGCTAGGATTACAGATGCGAGCCACCAGTGCCCAGCAGAAATGTGTATTTTGAACTAGAAAACTAAACCTTCCTTCTTTCATTCACTTAAGGGAGGGTATTCATGAATGGCTAAAGACAGACAATAAAAATACAGGTAATAAGTAAACATTAATGCTCTGAAGAAATTGGATGATGGGACTGAGCAATCAGTCAGGAGTTCTAAGAGGATCAAATATTAGATCCACCCAGGATCAAATATTATCCTGTATCCTAAGAAATGGCATGCATCCAGCTATGTAGTGAGCCGGGGAAGGGCATTGCTGGCAGAGGAAACAGTACATACAAAGGTCCTGCACCAGGAAGACACCAGCCTGATTAAGGAACAGAAGAGCTCATGTGGCTCCATGGCTTATTTCTATAATCCTAGCTACTGAGAAGGCTGAGATCAGAGGATCACAGCCTCAAAGCCCACTGGGACTGGAAAGTCCCTGAGAGTCTTACCTCCAATCCACCAGAAGGAGTAAAGCTATGGTTCAAGTGAAAGAGGGCCAGCCTTGAGTGAAGAAGGGAAGGGACAGCTTCCAGGCCCTGATTTCAAGCCCCAGGACTGTGAAGAAGCAGGGTGAAGAGAAGTCAGGGAGGCAGAACCACAGGCTAGGGTAGGAAGTGCAGGTTTATTTCAGTCTTGCTGATGGATCAGTTGTGGAGAATGAAAGAAGAATTTCAGATGGCTCTGAAGTTTCCTACTGTCTGAAGACACCTGAGGGAGACCGGGGCAGCAGCCTGCTGTACCTCCTGTTGAAGTGACACTCACTGTGAGATTAGAGCTCAAAGGAGCACCATCTGCCAACATGGACAGAATGTAAATTCCCCTCCAAGGAAATCAGTGTAATACAGGGAATATCTCATAGTCCCAGGGCCTTGCCCTTGCTCATGCGCTTGCATCCTGCTTGCCTGTCTTACTGATAAAATCCCATAAATGTCATCTGAGATACAGAAAAAAAAGGTCATCTCTACCGCTTAACTCTAATGCAGACTTGAACTGGGTTTTTGATTTTCACCCCTCCTTCTTATGTTATCAATACAGAAATAACTTTCCTTCTTTCTTTCTTTCTTTCTTTCTTTCTTTCTTTCTTTCTTTCTTTCTTCCTTCCTTCCTTCCTTCCTTCCTTCCTTCCTTCCTTTGCTTCTTTCCTTCATTCTTGGGTCATGGGGCTTGAATTCTAGGCCTGGGCACTGTCCCTGAGCTCTTCCGCTCAAGGCTACTACCTAACCCTTGAATCTCAGCCTCACTCCCTGTCTTCTAGTGGTTAATTGGAGATAAGAGCTGCACATTCTTTAGTGCCTGGGCTGGCGTTGAACTGTGATCCTCAGATCTCAGCCTCCTGAATAGCTAGGATTATAGGCATGAGCCACTGCACCCAGCGCAGAAATAATTTTCTATCTTCCTTTCCTCTTACCTTTTCCTCCTCCTTTGCCTTCCTCTCTCCTTTGCTTCCTTCCTTTCATTTCCTTTCTCTTGATTGCTCATTCCCTGTTTTCTTTTGAGATCAAGTATCACTATATAGCCCAGGTTAACCACAGACTTGTTATGTATGATCCACCTTTGTTGTTGTTGGGCATGGGGCTTGAACTCAGGGCCTAGGTACTGTCCTGAGCTCTTTTGCTCCAGGCTGGCACTCTATCATTTTGAGCCACAGGTCTACTTCCTTTTTTAATTGGAGATAAGTCTCACAGGGATTTTTCTCCCTGGGCTAGCTTTGAACCGCAACGCTCAGATCTCAGTCTCCTGCGTAGCTAGGATTACAAGTGTGAGCAACTGGCTCGGGCTAGGATCCTCTTTTCAAGCTGGGATTACATGTATACAACACCAAGTTTGGCTTCTTTGTTGCAGTGCTTAAAGTAATTCCAATCAAAATTGCTGCATCAAGGAAAACACATGACCGGGAACGAAACTAGACACTCACGGAAAGGACTGGCACGTGTGCGGCTTCTTCTCTGTGGATTTCATTTACCTCCAACTTCCTACTGAAGGCCACTTTCATAAAACAAAGCCACTTTCCTGAAGGAGTTTCCTTCTAGACAACAGAACATTTCCCAAGCCTGTTTTTCTGCATTGATTTATTAGCATGTCGGCAGCGTTGTTTTCTTCTTCCTTTTGTCAATGTACATTGCTTTCAGATGGATAATGGATTAAAGGGGACCCTGTGGCTTCATCAGCAAAATAACTTACTGCTCAAAAGAATGTGACCACAGGAAAGAGCCACAGAGCTAGAAACAGGATCTGTTCCCAATCCTGAGTATGCTGGGTGGCTGGGGATGAATTAATTAACTGTTGTGTGCCTCAGTTTCTTTATCCCCATGTGAGAGGGTAAGACATACTTCACAGGACTTTCAAAGGACTAATTAAAGCAATGTTTGTCTAGCATAGTGCCTGGCTCAGATTAAGTGTTCAATAAAGATGTGATCTCATTCCCATCTTGGAGGGAAAATGAACGATACATTTTTGGAACGATACGTTTTTGGAATGCAGCCTACCTGAAACATGGACAGCTATTTTTTGTTTTGTTTTGTCTCTGAGTTTTGGTGTTGTTCCTGGGTCTTGAATTCAAGACCTTGGGGATGTTCCTGAGCTTTTTTTTTTTTTCCTCAAGACTAGTACTCTACCATTTGAGTCATAGCTCCACTATCAGCTTTTTGGTAGCTAATTGGCAGTAAGAGTCTCACAGACTTTGCTGCCTAAGCTGGCTTCGAGCTGCGATCTTCAGATCCCAGCCTCCTACGTAGCCAGGATTACACACAGGAATGAGCAGGAAGTGTTCTTGAATAAAGCAGGGACAACTCTGTTCTCAATTCAGGTGCTACAGCCAGGTACCTGCCTCTCCCTCAGCCAGGTGCCTGTTTCTCTTCCTAGATCTTCAATTTCCCAAGCGAGGAAGAACGAACAGTGCTTGCCTGCTTTCTAGGCAAGGCAGGGAATGAATGCTTCCTTTGAGTGCAGTTTTGTTGGACAAGTGACTTGGAAGGTATTAGGTTACTGGTCAACCTGCCTACCATAGCCCTGTTCCTCTCCCCATCACCCCACCCAGCTCTTATCGGAGGGTTGGCGAGGGTACTGGAACTGTTGGAGCCTCAGGGGCAGTGAGGGCAGGAGGGCAGGAAAGTGGAAATTGGCGGCGTCTCCGGTTTCCTGGCTGGGCTGCAGCAGCCTCAGTTCTCTGGCAGGCAGGGTGTGGTGGAGGCTGTTTTAAGGGCTGTCAGTGGAGCAGTGCAGAGTTCTGGGATCTGACGAGGTCAAATTTGACAAGGTCAAATTCCCAGTGAGCACAATCATGCCTCCCCAGGAACCCATTACCCAGAGGCTTGGAAAGAATGGAAAAGACATTTCAGATGTCTATAAAAGCACTTTGGTCTTTTGATGCAGGACTGTCAAGATTTATGGACTCTCCAGTTTATGCTTAATATGCATGTATTAAAACATTTAAGCAGCTTGCACAAGGGGACCTTTGCTACTGTCAGTTCTGAGCTTTCCCTTTTGTGAGAAAGTAGCAGTGTTAGACTCCTTCTGTCCTGACACTCTACTGGGAGAACTTGAGCCCATTTTGGTGCCTCAGTTTACCCTTGCAGAGGTGAGAGAAAAAGGAGGGGTGCAGAGCATGGGCCTCGTGGTGGAGAAAGCCCAGAAATGTGGACGTGGGAGACAGCCACCACCCTAACTCTGTATTATACCCCGACTTTCTGGGTCATTTCTCCCCTTGGCCTCCATCTCCTGGTGTCTTAGGTCATCTTTTCCCTCCTTCACAGGGGCGAGGAATGGGCTGTTCCTCCTGTGATGATGTTGAAGTTCCTGCAGTTTTCTGTCTTCCCTGGCCTCCATCTGCCCTCTTTTCAGCAGAGCCCAAGGCTGGTACTGAATGGATGTAGAAGGAGCTGCAGGGCTGTGGCCCTTAGGTGACTCATTCTGCCCTGGTCAAAAAGCTTGCACCAACATGCTCCCTTGGGTACGGATGGAGCCACCTTCCTGGGGAGTCACCTCTGAAAGTCCCTGGGAGTGGCTGTGGTGTCTAAGCAAATTGAAAACGTCTACAAGCCCAGCCAGCTGGTAGGACGGCCATTCTGGGGGTTCCAGTCCCACCTCTGTTCTGACTTGTCATAAGAGGCTGAACACAACCCAGGGAAGGGCCATTTATGAGCAGGATATGACCAACAATGAGGTGTACCAAGATGAATCCTGGAGCTGAATCGAGAGCTCAGAGGCATAGGACTGGTAGGGCAAGAGCCACCCGACAGAGGGTCTTGTGGTTTATTCCTGATGTTATTTTGTATCCTTAGGCACAATCTCTCTGAGCTTCAGGATCTTCTTTCTAACAAATGTGATCATTGGATTAGAGCCCTAAAATATATTCCAGCTTTATCAATTATGGTAGCTTACTTATGTGTCTGTCTAGTTGTGTGAACTCTGGCAAACTTACTTAACTTCCCTGTGTCCACAATGCAGAAATCAAGGGAACGGTTTGACTTTTCTCACAGAAGTATTATGAAATTTCAGTAAGAATGCTCTGGGAGGGGCTGGGAGTTTGGCCTAGTGGTAGAGTGCTTGCCTAGGGTGCACGAAGACCTGGGACCGATTCCTCTGTACCACTTACATAGAAAGCTGGAAGTGTCGTTGTGGCTCAAGTGGTAGAGCTCTAGCCTTGAAAAAAGCCCAAGGACAGTGCCCAGGCCCTGAGTTCAAGCCCCATGACTGGCAAAAAAAAAAAAAGAGAATTCTCTGGAAGCCAGGTGGCCATGGTTCACGCCTGTAATTCTAGCAACTCAGGAGGCTGAGATTGGAGGATCTTGATTCAACGCCAGCTTGGGCAGGAAAGTCTGAGGCATGGCTCAGCAGTAGAGCACCTGCCTAGTGAGCTGGGAATGTTTGTGGCCCTGGGTTTGATTACCTAATACCACATGTACGTGTGTGTGTGTGTGTGTGTGTGTGTGTTTAGTCACAAAGCTTTATCACCAGAGTTCAGTCCTGTAGCTATCCTCTACATGCAAGAATTTCAGCAGCAAGAATGAAGCCAAGAATGAAAAGATCCCATGCTTAATGCCGAAACCATGTTGCTTTCCCTGTAATGTAGCCTACCTTATATTCTATTTGCTGATTACTGTTGCCCGGTCATCATGGCGCTGTAGGTTTTGCTTATCCTTCAAGTACATCGTGAGTTACATTACCAGTCAAGATGCCGGGCTGAGTGCCGGTGTTCTGCCTTGGCATGTTCCATACATAAAAGCATTTGCCAGTCACCAGAACCACATCAAGCCCTTGACAAATGTGGAGATGTTTTAAGACATTCTGCTTTTTTTTCAACCTCACAATGGCCTGGCAAGTACATAACCAGGACAGGGGTTGTTAGTTCCATTTTAAAGATAAAAACGTTTGAACAAGACAAGTGGCTTGGATGAGTGATGGACTCAATGCTTGAAATCCATGATCTGCAGACATCTAGCTGAGGCTTTTTTTTTTTTTTTGGCCAGTCCTGGGGCCTGAATTCAGGGCCTGGGCACTGTCTTTGGACACTTTTTGTTCAAGGCTAGCTCTCTGCCACTGAGGAGCGTAGAAAATATCTATATATTTTCTATAAACCTATGATTAGCCATTTGTATTTTTATTTGTACAAGGTCGGACTTACGAGAGCCAGCGAACTAGGCACAAGCCTGTTAGCCTGTCTGCGTCTGGCCCCTTGTCGGGTCTTTCTCCACTGACCCTATATTGGGTCTTTCCCTTCACCCACTAGCCAATCAGTTCAAAGCAGGACAGCTCGCTAAACCGACCAATGATGAGTCACGACCCTCTTCCTGGTTTGTATTGCGCCAACTGATTTGTTGCCAATGCTTGCTGGGACCTGCCCCCTAGCAAAGAATGTATTAAAGGTGCTGTAATTTTGTGCTCATGGCCTCTGGTCTGCACTCGACTATCAATGCGCAGAGACCTGTGCTCGAGCTTGTCAATAAACGACTTATTGCAATTTGCATTGATCCTTCCGGGGGGCTTCAAGTTTCTGGGCATTACACCACTTGAGCCACAGTGCCACTTCCAGCTTTTTCTTAGTATGTGGAACTGTGGAATAGAACCCAGGGCTTCCCGCATGCTCGCTGAGTACTCTTACCACTAGGCTACACACCCGGCCCTAGCTGAGGGCATTGTGTTTCACCTCTGAGCAAGTGACTTCAGGGCTTTCACACCGATGGAGAAGAGTCAAGTTGGTCTCCCCACAAAGGAACAGATTCTCAACTAAGAAGATGGAAAAGTTGGGATGGTTCTGTGTGGGACCCTCTCTGAAGGAGGTCCCAGGGCAGAGTAAAAGGGGAAGCCCCGGACTGTGGACTGCTAGGCTTTTCAACAGAGGCTTGGATCACATTCCCATCACACCTAAGCATGGTGTCTGGAAAACCACAGTTCCTAACTGGCCGGAAACAAGATATTCCAAAAGGCCAACCTCGGCTTCCACGAGGCTTTGTTTTCTTTCACTCCTGGCTTCTGGAAGCCAGAGAAGCTCTTAGTTCAGTGAGATCAGCTCAGGAACTTTCCACTACCAGACTTCCCCTTACTCCTTTTATTTTCCCTAGTCTCATGTTCCCAAAGTTTGGTCTGGCTGTGTCTGAGAAGCCACCTTTTGTTTTCTGTCCTGTGAAATACACATTTTCCTTCCCCCCCCTTCCTTCCTTTCTCCCTTCTTCCCTTGTTTCCTGAACTGAAGTTGGAACTCAGGGCCTTGAATTTGCTCAATAAATGCTCTCCTACTTGAATCACACCTCCAGTCTTTTTTTGACTTTAGTTATTATTATTATTTTCTCTTTTTTTGCCAGTCCTGGGCTTGAGCTCAGGGCCTGAGCACTGTCCTTGGACTTTTCTCAAGGGTAGAGCTCTACCACTTGAGCCTCAGCACCACTTCCGGCTATTTTCTATGTATGTGGTACTGAGGAATCGAACCTGGGTCTTCATGCATGCTAGGCAAGCACTCTACCACTGGGCCAAACTCCAGGCCCTTGGCTTTAGTTATTTTCAACTAGGATCTCCTACTTTTTGCTCCAGCAAGCCTTGGACTATGATCCTATAGCTAAGATTACAAAGGTCTACAAACATGCCCAGTTTCATGAGCCACAACACCCAGGGTCCATATAATGTTTCTCTAATGTAAAACAACCATACTTCATAGGCACATGGGATTCACTAAGTAAAGTTTAGGGCACGCAATAACGCTCCAAGATTGAGGTCAAGGCTCCTTCTGCCATGTTCCTGCTTCCATTACCCAGCTCTTGTCAGCGTTCATCATTTTCAAGCTGGCTTGACAAATGCTTTTCCACCACTCTGTGTTCCTCTGGGACACTCTGGAGACTTTTCTGTGCTTCTATTCACCCCATACCCGTGAGTCACTGTGCTGAACTCTTGGGAATGGCTTCCACACCCCTGATTTCTGGGTTTCTGACTCACAAGCCAAATGAATGGCTCTGAGGTATGAGAAAGAGACACTGCATCTGGGGGTGGGTAGTCCATGAAGTGCCAACATCTTCCAAGCACAACAAACAGAGGCGCCGTGTACTGGGAATAGCTGTACAGATACGGTAGATCCCTGAGCAGAAGACAGGATCTGGAACCAATGCCAGGGCCAGGCAAAGCCAGTGATGGATAGATTACTTGGGAAAGCCTGGTGGCTGGAGCATAGGATAAAGTCTGACTGAGAATGAGGGGCAGGGGGAAGGCGCAAGGCAATGATGTCATTCATGAGCGCTCAGTCTCTTGCAACTCAACAGTGGATGCTTTTCCTATTTGTGAGTATTGTGAACAGCTTTAGTTTTCCCAAGCAGACAACAATGAGCTCGTTCATAGCAGCTTTGTAAGCAGAAAATCTCCTCCCAGGAAAAGCCCACTCTGGAAAACCCTCAGCTTTTATTGTTGTGCACACAAGGGACCTGTGGAGCCATGCACACAGGATGTGGGGACACACACACACACACACACACACACACACGAACACAGATCACATCCAGCCAGCCAGACATGGCTGGGTGTGGTGACACATGTCTGTAATCTTAAAACACTGAGGCCAGAGTAGACAACATAGCAAGACCCCATTTGAAAAACCAAACCAAAAAACAAGCAAAACCAACACATGCCTAGCCGTGAGTTAGAGAGAATCTTAGGGCTCATTCACGAAATTTGGTTCTTTTATTTTATAGAAGAGAAACTATAGCTAGAAAACTGGGGGAAAAACTAGTATATTATCATAGCTTGTTTCTATTCTTTCTTTCCTTCTATGCCCTTTGAGTTTAACCTATCTCTTTATAGCTGCTGCTGTTTCTTTTTTTTTTCCTGTTCCTGTAATGGGGCTTAAATGCTGGGTCAGGGTGCACTTTAGCCACACCATCAGTTTCTGCTTTTTGCGGTTAATTGGAGATAAGAGTCTTATGGATTTGTCTGCTATGGCTGTGACTTTGAACTGCAATCTTCCAATCTCAGCCTCCTGAGTAGTTAGCATTACAGGCATGAGCCACTGGAGCCTGTTAGTTTCTACCTTCCTTAAAGTGGATATCTAAATCATTGATCTAAAACATTTCTCTTTTCCTTAATAGGCATTTAAAACTGTAAATTTCATTCAGTGCTGCATCAGCTGAAACATGTAACTATGAAATGCTGTTTATTCAGTGTCAAGTATTTTTTAGTTTCTCTTGTGATTTCATTGCTCCTTGTTAATTTAATTTCCAAATAGTTGGGGTTTTGCTTGATATTTTATCACTACTGATTTCTAATTTAGTTCTGCTTTAGTCAGAAAGCATAATCTGCCACATTTTATCTTTTGAAATGTATTCAAACTTTTTAAACATTTTTACGAGGATTTTTTTTATTTTAATGTATAGAGGGGTTACAGTTATATTCTCCAGATAGAAGGTGCATTACTTCTCACACACTGATAGCCCTTCTTAGGTTTTTGTCCTCATTTCCCTCCCCCGCCTCCTCAAACTTCTTTTATAGCCATCAGATGGCTGATTTTGGTAAATAATCCATATGCACCTCGAAAGAATGTGAATTCTGTATTTCTGGAATATATTGTTCTGTCAGTATTAATTAGGACGAGATGGTTGACAATATTGCTGAAGTCTTTTGCGTGCTTACTCTGTGTGTGTGTGTGTGTGTGTGTGTTTCTGGGGCTCAAATGCATGGCAGGCAAATATTCTTCCCACTGAACTACAGTTCCAGCCCCCCTGACTTTTTTTTTTTAAGATCTGCTTGTTTTGCTTATTGGGAGAGGAGTGTTAATATTTCCAACTATCCTTTCAGAAAAGACATTTGGTATAATTTCATTTCTATGGAATGTCTAGGATATACAGATCTACAGAGGCTGAATTAGTCTACAGGCATTATCAAAGCTTTGTTTTAATTGTGTGTGTGTGTACATACATGTGTAGATGAGTTCCTTCATCTAAGCCCAGCAGGTGCTGCCTGTTGTCCACTGCTGACAATCGTTGCCTGACATATTCTTCCTGTGTCTTGACTGTGGGGATCATCACTTCCAAACCACGACTTTCACCTGAGGTGCTGGTCTCTCAAATAATGATAAGGATAATTATAAGGTCTTCAACAATACCGAGCAGCTTTCTTCTAGAGACTGCTTTCTAGGTACTTGGTACTACGTTGAGCATTTTACACACATTAATTCCATGAAGGTAAACAACAGTCTTAGGAAGCAGGCATGAGTAACTTCCACTGGCTACATGGTCCCTGGCAGGTCAGCGTAGCCCATGTACAGAAACTCTGATACACACAGAATTTGCATATGCACACACACATGAATTGGCATGCAGAGACGCTTATATGTCCATGATACATTCCCAGAATGTTTGTTTTTAAAATACTTCTCATGCTCAGAGAAATTTTATTTTACTTTGGTTGTTTTTAAATAGATTGAAAGGAACTCAGTCTGCTAGATATTAAGTTTTCAAGTACATCCCAGGATGAAATTCTCTCCATCTGTGGCCACCACAGGCACAGGCGGCAGTGATAACTGTCTCTGTTCCCTTGCCAAGGATTGCCTGGGACTGCACTAAAAGGAAGATGGGAGTGGGACTCTTAACAACACTTGGCTTGGTAGATGAAATCTCCTGGGACCTTGGGACTCTGCACTTGATGTTGTAAGAGGTTCAATTCAGAAAGACAAAGTTGAACCCTGGAATATGGAAACATGGAGAGCATAAAGCAACGAGTGTGTGTGTGGGGGGGGTGTGGGTGGTGTCCTTTGGATGGGGAGAAGTTGAAGGAGTTGGAGAAAGAGTCCTTGTTGAAGCAAGATCATTTATTTCCAAATACTCCACAACAGTAGTGGAAGCCTGGAGATGGAAGGAAGTGCCATCCGAAGAGGGCTCTCCTCATTCTGCAGGGTTTCCCAATTCGACCCCCTCAAGGGAAGCGGGGGCTAGGGAAGGTATGGAGACAGACCCCTGTCCTATTCTTGGGGAAAGACAGGAAGCCAGAGATGCTGATGGGGGGGGGGGGAAGAAGTGATATTGCTGTGCTGCTAGCGCGCACGCCTCAAACGGATGGATCCCCAACCCGAACCTCCCAGCAAGTTATCCGGCTCAGGGGTAATGAAGTCCTTCGTCGGACTTCGCTTCCCTGACCCCCAAGCTCGCAACAAGCCCCTGTGTAGACTCTTCCTGCGGTCCCCACTCTACCCAGGTGAACCTCTCCAGAGCTGGAACTGTCGACGCCGTGCAAACGGCTTGCCCCGGACCGCTCAGGCCAGGAAGGCAGGACGGGCACCTGAGTCCAGGCTGGCCTATGCCAGCTCCGCCATGGCTGAGCACCCGGGGCTCCCCAGCCTCGTCTGCCTCTGCGGACCTGCAAGCCCGTGAGGTCCCCCAGCCCTGGCCCGCGAACTGTGCGTGCGTCCCAGGGTGACGAGGGCGCGGGGAAGGGATGCCGTTCGTGGTCTCGCGTGGATCGGCCAGGCGGGTCCACTGCCAAGCTCAGGCGCGTCTCCCCCGCCCGCCCGGCCCCGTACCTCCGCCTCCCGGCGCAGCTCCGGGTCTCCGCGCTCCGCGGGCTCCGCCGCGTCCCGCGCGCCCCACAGCAGCAGCGCCAGAGCGCGCAGCAGGAAGCCGGCGTGCGCCCCCATGGCGGTGCCCACGATCGGGGTTCGCCGTGCAGCGCTCCGCGCCACCCCGTGCGCGGACGCGGAAGGTCCGGGGTCGGAGGGTGGAGGGGGGGGGTCCGCCCGAGCCTGCGCGCGCTGAGCCTGTCCGGGGCCGTGCAGTCCCCGCCGTGCCTGCCCACGGGCCCGCCGGCCGCAGGAGTCAGGGAGCGAGGGAGGGGGACGCGAGGGAAGAGGGGCGGGAGTGCCAAGCCCCGGCCCCACCCTCCCCGCTCCGCAGCTGGAACCCGCCCGCGGTGCTCGGCCGCTTCCGGAGCGGCGCGGTGCCGCCTCGCCCGCCGCCTCGCCCCTCTCCAGCCCCGCTACTTCCCAATCTCCAGGGAGGGGCGGGGCACGGAGGCTCCCGAAGTCGTAGACTTGGGTGAAGAGGGGTCGCGGCGTGCCTGTGGGGGTGATGTGGGGTCAGGAGTGTGGGAGGAGGATGGCTAAGCCGGAGGCAGAGGGACTGGGGGTTGAGTGGAAGATCAGTTTCCCCGGTGTACCCGGGTGACTCCTGTCCCCGCCACCCGCTGGCTGTGTGGTTTGGGGCCCGTCACTCACTCTCAGAATCTGCTTTTCTCCGTAGGAAATGGAGATAAGAAGACGTACAGATCGTGTGACTGATGGGATCATACACGCGGTGTGGAATAGAGTTGGCCGCAGAGTGCAACCTTCAAACATCAGTCCCCTCGTCAATGAGATGAGAGCGCCAATGGAGATACAAAGAGAAAACCAATGTAATGTGCCTTATGGACAAGATGGAAAGTCTGTCTGTCTGTCTTTCTTTCTCTCCTATTGTACTACGGCTTGGACCCAGGACCTGGGCACTATCCTTTAGCTTTTTTTTTTGTTTTTAGCTCAAAGCTGGCATAACCACTTGAGCCACACCTCCACTTTCCATCTTTTGCTGGTTAAATGGAACTAAAAGTCCCATAGATGGGACTGGCTTTAAACTGTGGTCCTCAGATCTCAGCCTCCCGAGTAGCTAGGATTATACAAATAAGTCATCTACACCTGGCTGGATGAAAAGATTTCTGTGGAAAAAAAACAAAAACAAAAACGTTTGCTAGGGCCCGGGAGTTTGGCCTAGCGGTTAAAGTGCTTGCCTAGCATGCACAAGGACCCGGGTTCGATTCCTCGGTGACCCACATGCACAACCAAGCCGGAAGTGGCAGAGACGAGACACAACCAAGCCGGAAGTGACAGAGAGGAGACTGCAACAGGCGACAGAGAGTGGAAGGCGAGCAAGCGGAGCCCAACCGAGTGGAGGCCGGAGCGAGCGGGGCCGAGCGAGCAGGGCCGGAGCGTGCGGGAGCGAGCCGAGCCAGAGCCAGCGAGGCCGGAGCGAGCGGGGCCAGAGCGAGAGAGGGGGCCGGAGCGAGCGGGGCCGGAGCGAGCGGGACCGGAGCGAGCGGGACCGGAGCGAGCGGGGCCGGAGCGAGCGGGGCCGGAGCGAGCGGGGCCGGAGCGAGCGGGACCGGAGCGAGCGGGGCCGGAGCGAGCGGGGCCGGAGCGAGCGGGGCCAGGAGCGTGAGGGACCGAGCCTGACCGGAGCGAGCGGGGCCGGAGCGAGCGGGGCCGGAGCGAGCGGGGCCGGAGCGAGCGGGGCCGGAGCGAGCGGGGTCGGAGCGAGCGGGGCCGGAGCGAGCGGGGCCAGAAAGAGAGAGAGAAGGGGGCCAAAAAAAAAAAAAAAAAAAAAAAAAACGTTTGCTAAACTGGTGCCATAAAAAAGTGAAGTATTTGTTGTCTAACTTCCAAACTGAGCACACAGTACCATCTCTTCTAGTCTAGTCCATTCATCTGTAATGTGCTAATGGAACCCTTGTGTCAACCCTGGAGGTCCTTGTGGGATTAGATGGGCGAGTGTGTATGAAAATAGTCTGGAATCTATAAAGTACCAAGCAAAAGTAATGCAGTGTCCTAAAACCCTGAGGCTTAGGGCTTCAGTAGTGCACAGAAGTTTTGTCCAGTTTAGAAGATGACCTACTGGGTAGAGGAATTAGAAAATGTGCTTTGAAGAGTCATCTTTGAAACAATAATAGGAAACAGGCCCTCTTTAGCTTCCAGCCAACCAGTCCTGGAAGAACCAATTAGAAACAGGTATTTCTCTGGGTAGATCAATGAGCAAAAAGTACCCTTGCGTAGGGCAGACATCCTTGTGCCTGGCATGTGCTGGGAGTACCAAGTTGAAGATGGATTTGTTTGCTGATCTGTGTCCCCTCTCTGAAGGTACATTTGTGCTCATCTGTGACAAGCACCCCTTCCTGAGTTCCTGCCTCAGAGAAAATAATATATGTTTGTGCCGTGCCCTCACATAACTTCCAGTCTAATTGGGTAGACTAGAAATGAAGGTTCTCAGCTAAAGGTGGAACAGATTGAAGCACTGTTGGTTCAAATAAAATCTTGTGGTAACCCAGGAGAGAGATTTGGAAAAGGAGTAGGATGGATGCTAGAGTTAGCAAGTTAGAAAAGAAAAAGAAAACCCATCCCATTCAACTTGAATATCACATTATTAACAAATAATTTTTGGAAACAGGTGGGTGCCAGGCAATATTTGGATTCACTATAGTGAGAGTTGGTGGCTCATGCCTGTAATCCTAGCTACTCCAGTATCTGAGGGCTGAAGTTCATGGTAAAGTATTCAAAAAAGCCAGAAGTGGCATGGTGGCTCAAGTGGTAGAGCTCTATCCTTGAGAAAACCCAATTACAGTGCTCGGGACCTGAGTTCAAGCCCCTGGACTGGCAAAAAGAAAAAGTGCATTCCTGGCTGGGGATGCAGTTCAGTGGTACAGTGCTTTTCTAATGTGCATAAGATCCTGGGTTTGATCCCAGTACCCCAATCTCCTACCAAAACAAACAACAAAAAAGAGTTCTGTGGCCTATTTAACTACTAAATACCACTGTCTAAGAGGAAGATACTCTGGGTTTACAGTCTAGCTCTCACCTTCCCTCTTGCTTATTTTGGCTGAGCAATTTGTGACTCAGCTGGGCTGGCAGACTTCACTACTCATCCTCTTCCAAAAGAGCTGCCTACCTCTCCCTTCCACTGGCAAGACTGAAGTTTGGCTCACCCGCTCAGGGCCTCCAACCCTTCCCAAGAGTGGAACAGGACTTCTCTAGAATTCATGCCAGGCCTGGGCATGTTGCCTGCAAAGGAGAGCAGCTGGCAGCTGCCATTCCAGAACATTCCTCTTGCTCTGACAGAAGGGCACCACAGGTTCCCTTGAGTAGCGCAGGACCTGGGAACCTGGATGAGAAACCTCTCTGCCTCAGTTTCTTGGTAAAAGGAGGAAACACCATGTAAGTCTGCACACCATGAAGCAGCTTTTAGCAGAAGGAATTCTGGACTCTGAAGGAAGACACTCAAGGAGGACCAACCCCCAAGAAGAGGATTAACATAAGGAATAATGGAGGCAGAGAGTGAGATTGAGAGAGCTATGGAGGCTTTCCCCATGGCTCCGAGGACTCCAGCTAGGACAATGTACATTCATTGCTGTTAGTAGCCTCCACCTGTTTAGGTGCCATGCAGTTCCAGAAGCCTTGACTTTCTATAATTGCCTCTGCCTGTGGAAGACATGTGTTCCCTCTCTAGCACAGCAGATGCAGTGTCATGAGCCTAGGTCATGTTCACAAGTGTAGTACCTGACTGAACGTACATATATGTTCAAGTGGATGTGGAAAAGGCACCACATTTGGGGAGAGAAATGGTTTTACACCTTGACTTTTTCACCTGTGTGTGACCTTTGCAACTTTGCCTTTCTGGGCTTCTGCCATTTTCAAATGGGACAAAGGGAATTTTTGTTTTGTTTTTGTTTTTTTCTACATTGACATGCAATGGGGAGTGCTCTAGAGAATTAGTATCTTCAATCCCATAAAATTCGGGTTCTTGGGAGTAGAGACACAAGTGCACACTTGTGTATTTTCTAGGCCAGAATTATCACAGAGGCACCTTCCACACTGGGCAACACTCTCCAGCTCAGAGCAGGCAGGTCTTCTCTCATGTACGTTATGGTTAAACATAGTGTAAGTTTCTTCTGCTTTGTTTTTTACTCACCACCAGGCCCCAGGAGATTTGTAAGGAGCACAATAAAAGCCTGGCCAATCTGGCCCTGTGCCCCATTTCCCGTCCACATTAGAGGCTGTCTGCCCGCCAGGCATCTGGCCTGAGAGGCTGGGCCAAGACCTGCTCAGCATCTGCTACTTTGCTTAAGAGACCTGCTAACAGGAAAGTGTCTGGTTCCTTTCTACCCCAAACAGGAAACGCCTGCCACAGTCAAAGGACAGGATGGGGCAGCTGGGTCATTTACAAGGAGTCTCCTGCTTAGGTACAAGGCCCTGGGAGGCCTGCTCTCGAGGAAGGCCAGAGGAACGGGGGTCCAGTGACACCTCCCTAGGGAGCAGGGGAAGGGGGAGGCGGTGACAATAGCTAAATTCTATCTGTAGCACTTGGTACTGAGTGGCTGTCATTCTTTCAACAAACACTCATGGAACGCTTCGTGCTTCAGAGGTGACATAGAAAGTTCTAGATAAGTTTTTAGATCTGAAGGCATTTACTAACAAGCTGGAAATACAAGTCATGTGATTTTGTTATTGTTTTCATTTATTTATTCATTAAATACAAGGTTTTCTTCCTTCCTTAAAAAAATGCCCATTGTTTCAGGCACTGTACTAGGCATTGGTGGGTTAGAGAGGAAGTATGTCATACCCAAGTAGAGAACAAATTGGCAAAATATGAAAGCTTTGAATTTTGTAGTCTGACTATTGGTTCCACTGTGGCTTGACCTTAAAGCTCTCCTTGCTTCTCTGGCAAAACAGGTCAGAACTCTGCTCAAATGGCTTTCGCCAATAATTACCTTTTTTTTTTTTTTGCCAGTCCTGGGCTTGAGCGCAGGGCCTGAGCACTGTCCTTGGGCTTTCTCAAGGCTGGAGCTCTACAATTTGAGCCATAGCGCCATTTCTGGCTTTTTCTATGTATGTGGTACCGAGGAATCAAACCCAGGTCTTCCTGCCTGCTAGGCAAGCACTCTACTACTAGGCCATACTCCTGGCCCCAATGGTTACCTTTCATACTAAGCCAATGTTCAGTCCTGATACTGTCCTTACAAGGTCTACACCAGGGGTGAGATGGGATGGCATGCTAAACAGGCAGTACAGGAGAAACTCTGAAAAGGAGAAGGAAAAAAACCTTATATGTAATGAACACATAAAAACAACACAACTCTGCCAGCCGCAGAATGGAGGGACAAGGGCAGGAGGCAGCGTCTACAGCCCAGAAGCCAGGGTAGCCATGGAAACTGGAGCTCTGGACACCCCTAGTAAGTGTAGTCCTCTGCTGTGGCTGGGATAAAAGACATATCTTGATCCCCTTCTAATTTTCCTTTCTTTCTCTTTGCAAGACTGGGAATAGAAACAGAAGCCTAGAGCATGCTGGATATTATTTCCTCCAGTGCTGCAGGAAGGAATTTTTTTGAACTGAAACAACCCGATGTGCAAGGATGGGTGCAAGCTCCTCAAGTATGGATCTGAGGAATGTGTTGGGGGTAAACGGGTCTTGGTGTAGAGTCAAGACCTTCTTGGAAATCTGTTAAAGATGATGCATTTCTTATTGCAGATATCATCTGCAAGGCATAAAAAAACCCTCGGAAGTCAGGAGGCACAGCACGATTTGCAGTCTGTGAGCCCTGTCTGTGGTATGGAAAGAAGCCTTAGAAAGAACAGTGAGAACCCTGCGGGGGGCGGGGGGGTTCAAGTTTGGAAGAGGAGGGCCACTGTGCATAGATCTCTAAGCTTGGCTTAAAGGCTTTGTAGGAACTCTGCTTCTGTCCCTAATTGGCCATGCCAACTTGCTAAAGAATTTCATCCTTCACAGCTTCATGGTTCATCATCTACAAAATACGGAAAGCAGCAGCATCTATTTTTTCCCCCTCCTTTCTTTTCCCTTCCCTTCCTTTCCCTAGAAGCAGCCTCCTTATATAATGGCGTTGGGGTGGGAACAATCACAGCAGTCCCCTTACATTTATACCAATCACGATACAATTCATTATACAAATGAAGCATCATGTTTGCAGCAGTCTTCTGGTACTGGAATTATGCTTTGCGTATTGGCATGACCTTTTTTCTGCGTATGTGGTACCGAGGAATCGAACCCGGGTCTTCGTGCATGCTAGGCAAGCACTCTACCACTAGGCCAAACTCCCGGCTTTCCAGTACCTTTAAAGAAAAAAGTAATCTGACAAAAAGGTGCTTGTAGCAAAGGCTTATAAACAGTAGTTTAACAATATTTAAGAACACACTACCAATGCTTAACTTCTATTACTATGTCCTATGGAGAGATGGGTCAGTACAATCTATTTCAGAGGTACAAACAATGAGTCAATGATGAGTAATATTCCCTGTATTTTATACTTTAACCCTCTGCCTGCTCTAAATACCTAAAGCATTGCCTTTTCCCCTTTGTAGTTGGATTCCTTCCCGTTATTGCGTATGTTCATCTCTGTTGGACTGCTGTCCTCAGTATAGATGCTGAACAATTGATGGCTCTGTCACAATTTTTATTCCTTTAGCCTTGTTTGTTTTGCCACTCTCTGGAAAAAAGCAATCTATTTCCTATTTGCAGGGAGGGAGTTCACCGACCCTCTCTAGAGGTATAATAAGAAGAGATGGCCGAAAGCTTCCCCCCACTTATCTAAAGGCATTAATTATGAACTTACTCTTTCACTTTCATTGCATCCTTTTCTTTTTCCTGATACCATGGGTGACACCTCTATTTAGCCACTTCTGTGAGAAGGAAACCTAAAAAGTCACTCCAGACAACTCTCTCTGTGCTAGTCCTTTCCAACCTAACTGATCACCAACTCTTATTTGGTCTAGCCTGAAGTATACCTGGGGATCTCTGTACTTGACCTCCATCTCCCTAGCTATGATTTAATTTCTAAGCACTTTGGTATCTCATTAGAATGGTTTCTGTGACCACTTAATTGGTTTCTAGGCTCATCTCCATGCATCCTTTGTTCCATCGCTGGAAAATACAAATCTGAATATATTACTTTTGGTTAAAGTCCTCTGATGGGTGATTCCTACTACCTTCAAGATAAAATTTCAAACTCCAAGGTTCCAAGATGTTGGCTATTTAGCCTCTTACTTTTCTGGCATGGTCTCCTCCTACTGTCCCCTGGAGGCTATCCTCCAAACGAACTGATTACTTGAAACTTATTGAATTACTTGTTCTACAACGAGTCTGGACATCTTTTTTTCTTTTTTGCCAGTCTTGGACTTGAGCTCAGGGCCTGAGCACTGTCCTTGGACTTTTTCAAGGCTAGAGCTCTACCACTGGAGTCTCAGCACCACGTCTGGCTTTTTCTAAGTATGTGTAACCAAGGAATCGAACCCGGGTCTTCGTGCATGCTAGGCAAGCACTCTACCACTAGGCCAAACTCCCGGCCCCGAGTCTGGGCATCTTGTTGCCCACATTTTCAACTCAGTCAACTTCTGCAGTTTGGCTCAGAGAGTACCTGCTCTGGGAAAATGTCCTCGTTAGTTCTTGGACCTTTCTCAGCCCCTGCTCCTGGGACTGAGCCGCCTGTCTGTACAACACTGCGGCTCGCACCGTGAGCAGGGCGGCTCACCGGGCCTGGCCTGTGCGTGTGGCCTAAGGCCAGTGAATTCCACTTTCTCTGCCGCCGGGGGAACCATTTCATCAGTCTGTTTTGCGAAGCAGATGATGTAAGACGCCGACAATTAAGAGTCAGCAACAGCGCTGGAGACCCATTCTCAGGGCGGGTCGGGCGCCCGGGCCGGGCCTCGCGTTCAGGGCCCGCCCCTCGTCTTTTCCAAAGGTTCATGGCTCCAGCCCGCTCCTTACGTGAACCAGGTCACTTCTGGCTTTTCGGTCGCCGGCTCAGACTGGGCTTCGCACTGCCGTCGCCAGACGCCAGCCCTCTAAGGGGCTGCAGGCGTGAGGCAGGCGTGAGCCACCTCCTCGTCCGGTCCCCGGCGAGGGCGTCCCCGCGGCTCCCGAGGGGATCCGGGACCCAAGTCGGTCCGGAGCCCGGCGCGGCGCTGCTCCGGCTCCGAACGCCCCCAGGCGGCTGGAGCGCGAATGCCACCGCCGGAGCGAGACCCAGGGACCGGGCCAGACCATTCCAAAAGCGAGGGGAAGACGGAGCATTGGCCAGTAAACGGCTTGCGTGTGCGAGGGGTTTCCTCCTTCGTTGACCGATCTTGGGTTCTTTCGGATCCCAATAAAGGGACGCATCAGACCGGAAAAGGGACGGAAACAAGAGTCGTCCCGCCCGCCTCCCCCATCCTTACAGAGACCTTGGTACCTTCCCCTCTCAGTTCCCTCTCAATAATGGTACGGTCCGCGGAGGGGCGAACCGGGAGGGGCCCCGGGGTCGGAGGCTGGTGCCAGTGGAGAAACACCCCTCTGACCCGGGTGCGGTGGTGCGGTCCGCCGTCCGCTGATTGGCTGCCGCGGCCCCGCAGTCGGCTTCAGCCCGCCGCGCAGCCCTCAGAACAGCTCCGGCCGCCGTGCCGCCTGGCTCTCGTTTCCCCTGTGCTCCGCGGGCTGTGGGGGCTCCGCGCCGCGGCCGTTAGTCATGTCGGGTAGGTGATTCCTTCAGCGAGCAGCAGCCGCGGCAGCGAGCAGGGCGCCGGCGGGGCTGGGCCGTCTTCCCGCCCCGCCGGAGCGCCGTGAGGGGAAGCCTCCGGCCTGCGGCAGGCTCGGGGTGGGGGGGCGGCCTCGGCGCCGCCATGTTGGGCTGGAAGCACGCACGCTTCCAACGCTCTCTGGCTGCAGATCCCGGCGGGAGCGCTTTCGTGAGCCTCGGCTTTGGACCCTGTCCTCGGGACCTGGGGAGCTGTGTCCTCCCGGGGAGGGGAGTGGGGGAGTGGGGGGGTGGTGGAGGCCGTCTACGCCATGGCAGGGGCGGGCATGGGAGGGGGGTGCGTGGGAACCCGGGCTTCTGGGTCTCCTCTTCGGCCTCACGTCGCTCAGCGAGGCTTCGGGCCGCACATCTCGTCGCCTGGTCCCTCAGTGTCCCCATCTGCGAAGTGAAGCTCAGCCTTCCTGACTCCCGCGGCCATCAGGTGGGGGGGGCCTTGGCGCCCCGGGAGCCCCGTTCAAAGGACACTGCCTCTTACCCGACGCCACGCCTCGGGTCCCTCCCTCTGCACTCACCCACCCGGATCTGAATTGGTTTTTCTTTTCGCAGATAATTCAGCTTCCTCTCTCGTTAAGTCTCCCGAAAGGACTTAAAAGTGAACCTTGCTACTTATTTTTCCTGATAACGCCATGTAGGGGTTAGTGGCTCTCCCCTTAAAGCAAAGGCAATTGCTTCCTCGAAGTAAGTTACATTGGCAGAGAGGAGGCCCCTGCTCGTGTGGGAGAGAAAAGGAGACTTTGGGCCCTGGAGGACAAGTCAGTTTGGATCCTGCAAAGCCAGAATGTGGAGGCCCTCTTGATTTAGGAGGAACTTTAATAACACAGGTTTTCTATGGTTGGGCAAGGTCCTAGGTTACCAGAATATCCACGTGCTGGTAGCTGTCATGACAGCGCTTTTCTATCGAGAAAAAAGCATTTCTTGAATCCTTATGGTTTGGGTGAAACAAAAACCTGTTTCTTTTGTGCTACCACCGGGTCTGGAACTCAGGGCCTAGGCTCTGCCCCTTAGCTTTTTCTGCTGAAAGCTGGTGCTCTACCCCCCTTAAGCCACTGCTTCACTCGAGCTTTTTGGTTAGTAGTTATTTGGAGATGAGTGTCATAGACTTCACTGCTTAGACTGGCTTGAAATTACAATCCTCAGATCTCAGTCTCCTGAGTCTTAGGTTTTTTTTTTTTCTTTTTTTGTGCTAGTTCTAGGGCTTGAACTCAGGGCCTGAGCACTGTCCTTGGGCTTTCTCAAGGCTAGCTCTACCACTTGAGCCACAGCACGGCTTCTGGCTTTTTCTGTGTTTGTGCTACCAAGAAATTGAACTCGTGTGCCTTCCTAGCTGCTAGGCAAGCACTCTACCACTAGGCCAAACTCCCGACTCCGTAGTTAGGTTTTTATCAAGGGCTAACCTAAAAACATTAACGAAACAAAACACTCAGTAATCTAGTCCACCAAGGAGATGGAAGTGTATGACCAAAGGGAAACAAGTGGAGGAGTCCAAATTAACAAGAAAAATTGATCAGAATTATATAATTTCCTTAATCTTGACTGTAAGGAGCCAGAATATTGGGGACCTGATGGAAAATCAGGTCCCCAATTAAAATTAAATTTGTTTAATTCACACACAAAGTAGATATGTATATATATTCCCTCCATATAATTCAACATGAAATCTGATAAAGCTCCACAAAAGGATACAAAAGTACTTCCTTATGAGTATGTATGTTTTACCCGTGCCATAAAATATAAATAAAATTCTACATCCATGGGGAAATTCACAAACTTTCATTAAAACAGCGATGATGGGTTGGAGATGTGGCTTAGTTGGTAGAGCACTAGCCATTGAACTGGTGTATCTGTTATTGAGTGCCAGTCTGGCAACAACAAAAAGGAACAGCCATTTTTTTTTTTTTTTTTTTTTTTAAGGTTGGTTGTAGGGATTGAACTCAGAATCTGGGCACTGTCCCTGAGGATAGAACTCTACCACTTTGAGCCACAGCTCCACTTGTAGTAGCTGGGGACTTTGCTGCCCCAGCTGGCTTCAAACTGATTCTCAGATCTCAGCCTCCTGAGTAGGATGATAGGCATAAGCTAGGATGTCACATGTAGCCTACACTTGCCTAGAACTCTCTCCTGTTTCAGCTTGCCAAGTGCTGAAATTATAGGCATACACTATCACTCTTGTTGTTGTTGTTGTTGTTAGTTGCTTGAACTCAGGGTCTGGGCACTGTTCTTGAGCTCTTTTTGCTCAAGGCTAGCACTACCACTTTTGAGCCACTTCTAGTTTTCTGGTGCTTAATTGAAGCTAAGAGTCTCATGGATTCCTGCCCAGGCTGTCTTTCAGCCTGGATCTTCAGAGCTCAGCCTCCTGGTAGCTAGGATTACTGGTATGAACCACTGACACCAGGCTCCATCTCAATTCTTAATGTAATTGCTGATGAAATAATGGCTTTTTATAAAACACTGTAATCTTAACAGAAAATTAAAGATTTTTTGACATTTGCCATTTGCAAAATTCAGACTTTGTTATATCATGGAGGAGTTGATTAATACTGATGTCCAAATTACCAAAAAACCCATAATTTGTCACCTTTAATAGTGGAGATTGGCTTTCTAGTGTACAAAAGACAATAATTAATACATGTTTATTTCAAAATTAGCATGTAGTTAAATGTTCAATTTGAAGTTTTTTTTAACCTTGTTATATGTATCTAAAATACTTTTGACTTTGTATAATGATAATGCTTTCAACTTGTTTTTTTTTTGTTAAATTAATAAACTTAACAGATTAAAGTCCCCCTAAGCAACTAATACCCTTAATTAAGTAACATTCTTTAAACATTGTAGACTAGGAAATCTGCTATATCAAATTGATTCAGCTACTACAAATGCCTGACAGGGAAGACTTACAAACCCAATAAAATAACATATTTGGGCTGGGCATGCAGTTCAGTGGTGGATCCCTTGTGTAATGTACTCAAGACTCTGGGTTTCATCCCAGGTACTGGAGGAAAGAGAAAAGAAAAATAGCATATACATATGTATATGTATATTATAAGGTGGAGTCCAGTACTCAAATACTGTTTACAAAGGTGAATTGTCTGAGTTAAAGTCATAAGTATATTAATTTTACATAAAAATACAAAGTCAAGATAGTTATCTTTTTGGCATTGTGGCAGACCAGAATACCCCTGTAAAACATTTTATTCCTCAAAGCAGATTTTTTTTGTGTGTGTGGGTCATGGGGCTTGAACTCTGGGCCTAGGGACTCTCCTTGGGCTTTCTTAAGGGTAGCACCCTACCACTTGAGGCACAGGACTACTTGCGGCTTTTTCTGTATATGTGGTACTGAGAAATTGAACCTAGGGCTTCATGTATGCTGGGCAAGCACTTTATTCACTAGGCCACGCTCCCAGCCCTGAACAGTTTTTACTGAGAATTTGTAACCTGGGATTTGTGCTTCATAAAACCTTAAAAGAAATTTACAAAAATTATTTCTGGGCTGGTAACATCTTTGTGGTTCCTGGTTAAAAACCTTTTTCTCTGAAGCAAATTTCACAATTTAGATCACAAAAGAATATGGGAAAAAAACAAACTTTGGAAAAGGTGAACTCACCCAGTAAATTGTAGAGAATTCAGAGACAATTGCTTATATGAGATGAATGGCAGAGAAACACTTCATAAATGACCTGTAAAGATGTTACTACTAGCTGAGTGTGGTGGCTCATGCCTATAATCCTAACTACTCCTGAAGACTGAGATCTAAGGATCAAGGGTCAAAGCCAGCCCAGGCACAAAAGGACCTGAGATTCTTATCTCCAATTTACCTCTAGAAAATGGGAAGTGAGGCTGAGGCTCTAGGGGTAGGGCAATAGCCTTGAGCTGAAGAGCTCAGGGACAGCACCCAGGCCTCAGAGTTCAAGTCTCATGACTTCATGACTTGGGGGGGGGGGAGTGAATCAGTCTTAAGACCACAATGGTATTAATGACCATAGATTTGAAAAGGAACTAAGTATAATTTCTATTTTTTTCTTTTTTTCCCAGTCCTGGGGCTTGAACTCAGCCTGTGCACTGTCCATGGGCTTTCTCAATGCTAGATCTCTACCACTTGAGCCATAGTACCACTTCTGTTTTGGTTTGTGTGTGTGTGTGTGTGTGTGTATGTATGGTAGTGAGGAATTGAACTCAGGGCTGCATGCATGCATGCAAGCAAGCATTCTACCACTAGGCTGTGCTTCCCCCCCCCCCCCCCCCCAAACTCAACTTAGAGTGTGGTGGTACTTGCCAGTCATTCCAACATTCAAGAGATTGAGGCATGAGCTTCTTGAGTCTTGAGTTTGAGGTCAGCATAAGTGAGACTCAGAAAAAAAAAAAAAAGGAAGTTCCAAAATAGTTGACTATTTTAAAGTAAGCAGTAATCTTAAACACAAGACAGTTATGTGAATTGATTATGAAATGCCAGTAGCAAATCTGCCAAAGAATATAGGGAGCAATTACAGTTTTGTTTTTTTGTTTTTTTGGCCAGTCCTGGGCTTGAGCTCAGGGCCTGAGCACTGTCCTTGGACTTTCTCAAGGCTAGAGCTCTACCACTTGAGCCTCAGCACCATTTCCGGCTTTTTTTTTCTATGTCTGGTACGGAGGAATTGAACCCGGGTCTTCGTGCATGCTAGGCAAGCACTCTACCACTAGGCCAAACTCATGGCCCCAGTATAGCTTTTTTTTGGTACTGGTACAGTTCTTGAACAAAGGACTTACAGTTCTTGTTCAGCTTTCTTATGGCTGACACTGTCCTTTGAGCCACCATTAGTCCATCGTCTTTCTGGTTGAACCTTCTGTTGAGGATGGCTTTGAACCATGATCCTTTAAGGTCTCACCCTCTTGAGTAACATTGTGTATGTGAGTCACTGGTGCCTGGCCCAGAGGTTTTACAAGGATGGGAAATAATGAAATGATTGTTAGAATTTAAAGGCAACATAACTTGACTGAGAACTTTGGTCATAGTGGGGCTTGAATTCGGCTTCGTGCTGGTTAGGCAGGCTCTCTACCATGTAAACCATGTTTCCAGCATTGACTGAATGTTAAACCAAAGTAAACTCACATTTATCTCCATCAGATTTCACTGAGTCTTTGCTAAATGAGCTAATATTGAATCCAGAAAGGAAAAATGGCATTCAAAAAATAGCATATAAGAAATATGGTAAAAAGTAAATATTGAAGCTCACAGCTGTAATTCCAGCTACTCAGGAGGTTGAGATCTAAGAATCTCATTTCAGAGCCAGCCTGGGCACAAAAGGTCCACAAGACTCTGATCTCCAATTAGCTACCAGAAAATAGGAAGTGGTGCTGTGGCTCAAGTGGTAGAGTGCTTGACCTGAAGAGCTCAGGGAAGGTGCCCAGGCCCAGAGTTCAAGACCCTCTTCTATCCCCCCAAAAAACATCAAGAACACTATAAAATATTAGCCTTGAAAATAATTACATTTAGAGAGTAAAGAAGTGGGGATAGGTAAAGTTGTGATTGGCATTAGGTTGTTGAGGAAGGCTTATGTTTGTCAGTGAAAGTTTGCCAGAAAAGCATGTTAAAAATTGCTTTATGCCTCTTAACTACTCAGGAGGCTGAGATTGAGGATTGTGGTTCCAAGCCAATCCTGGCAGGAAAGTCTCAGACTATTTTCTCCACTTAACTACCCAAAAAAACTAAGTAGAATTGTGGCTCAAGCTTTATATACAGTACTAACCCTCAGCACAAAAGCTCAGGGACAGTGCCCAGGCGCCCCCCCCCCCCCCCGCCCCCAGCTACTCAGATTCTATATCAAAAGCTAAAAAGACCTTTCAGCAATTAATAAATAATGCATAAATAACATGATCAACATCGTAAAACCTGGATGATATATTACTGCAAATTTATAGTTTGCTTAAAATGTAGAAACTTAATTCTTTTTTTTTTCTTTTGCCAGTCCTGGAGCTTGAACTCAGGGCCTGAGTGCTGTCCTTGGGATTTCTCAAGGCTAGAGCTCTATCACTTGAGCCACAACACCACTTCTGGCTTTTTCTGTGTATGTGATACTGGGGACTTGAACCTGGGTTTTCGTGCATGCTAGGCAAGCACTCTACTACTAGGCCAAACTCCTAGTCTTAGAAATTCTTTTGAAGCACATAGGGGTTTTATACCAGGAGGAAAAAGTCCTAACCTGCAGAGAAAAATGTGGAACGGAACTTTTCTGACTTTAATGGAATAGTTTAGAAAAAAAGTTAACCCTACACACTTTGTAAATTTGAAGCACTTCTGCATGATTTGAATTCAGGAACAAGTTCATTGTCAGGTAATTTTGATGTCACTTGTTTCACTAGCCTTAACATTTGTAAGTTGATGTTCTTAAATCAAATATAAAACTACAACTCTACACTTTCTGGGCACCAGTGGCTTATGCCTAGAATCCTAGCTACTCAGGAGGCTGAGATCTGAAGATCTAAGGTCTTCAGATCTCAGTTCAAAGCCAGCCCAGGCAGGAAAGTATGTGAGACTCTTCATGTTCAGTTAATCACCAGAAAACCGGAATTGATGCTGTGGCTTAAAGTGGTAGAGCACTACCTTGGAAAAAAGAGCTCGAGAACAGTACCCTGTCCCGAGTTCAAGTCCCATTACTGATAAAAAAAAAGTCTACAATTTATCACCGAGACATTTATACTGCAGGCTGGATTTGTTGATCATAAACCTAATACATATTTCTATTTTTTTTTTTAACGTGTTGATCCTCAGACTGGTTCAGACCTAAGTACTGCTCATGAGCTTTTCAATGCTCAAGACTAGTTAGTACTCTATCACTCTATCCACTTCTGGTTTTTTTTGGCAGCTAACTGGAAAGAGTTTCACAGACTTTCCTGTGTGGACTAGATTTGAATTGTTATCCTCAGATCTTAGCCTCCCAAGTAGCTAGGATTACAGGTATGAGCCACTAGCTCCCTGCTTCCTTGGAGGTCTGCAGTTTCAGAGGACTGAAAGAACTTTTGGCTGTCTTATTCATATGTGAAGCAACTTTTTTTTTTCTTTTTTGCCATTTGATGCATTTATTCTTTTCATGGCCCAGTTAAATTTAGTAGTATCATTTTGTGTGTGTGTGTGTGTGTGTGTGTGTGTGTGTGTGTGTGTGTTAAGCTACAAGTAGCCATTTTATTATAGGGATAGCAGTAAATGCATATTTTGTATAATTAAAAAAATTTCAGGTAGCCTAATGCCTTTTATGTTCAGAGAAATAATTTGTTAAAGTTAAGTTTTAAAATTAAGAGTTTAGGAAACATCTTACTCTATGCATGGGCTTCAAGCATACTAAGCAGTCACTATACCACTAGGCCATTCCCTGGGCTCACTTGGCTTTTTTGCTGAAGGCTGGCACTCTCCCACTTGGGTCACACCTTCCTTTCAGGTTGGGGATCTTTACTGGGGAATTGTGGCTACCTAATGTCCCCTGCTCATATGATCTATGGCAATTACCTTTATGGATGGTAGCATTGTATTAATTGGACAAAAAAGAATATTACTGATTTTAGTTGAGTTTGAGGAAGGTTTGAGAATTGTTGGACAAGAATATGTTTAAGATTGAGGCTGATCCTTAATCTTCAGTTAAGATACATTTTACAGGTAGTGTGTACTGGGGTTTCTTTTTTGTTCCAGGCTGGTGTTCTACCACATGAGATAAATTCTGAATCTCATTTTTTGGTGGTTGATTGGCTTTGGACCATAGTACTCGGACCTCTGCCTTGTGAGTAGCTAAGATTACAAATGTGAGCCACTGGCACCGGCATATTTTATAACTTTAAAATATTTTATACAAAATTGATCTTGTTCATTACAAATGAACAGACCATTCGACTTTGACTAGAAGTCTAACAGTCTCCAACAGTTTTTTATGACTGACACTTTGAACTACTGAGGAAAAACTTGTGGTTCAAAATTTTCCCCCCTCCATCTTGACAGATGAGGACTGTTCACTGAGGAACAGGGAGGAACAACAAACCTTCCTATGGGAATGGAGGTTCTGTGAGGAGGTGGTTTTGTTGTCAGATGGCTTATGGGTCTTAACAAGAAGCAGAAAATTAAAAACAGGCTGTGGTCTCTTGGGGGTCAAGGACTAATGCCCATGGCAGGCCCAGAATGGAATGCTTCAACCTGGGCTGAAGGAACTTTCTGCTAAGCCAAGGTCAGAATGACCACCTGTGCTCAAGCACTGGAGCGTGCACCTGGTACTTTGCTTAGCCTTGGGGGAATAAGGTGGGGGGTCAGTTCTTATTTCATCTTTGGATACATAAAAAGAGATTGAGCCCGGGGAGGGAGGGGTGGGTAAGTCCATATTGGCTCTTTGGATGGATAAAAGGATTGGGCTGGGAGAGGAGACTGGAGAAAGAGGTCAATGGTTATCTTTTCTGGCCTCTTCCTGCTGACATGGGATATAGTTTTGGGCATTGGTCTCCCATTAGGTTATATGTCGATTAGGCTTTTTGGTTGAGGAGTGGGAGTTCTATGGCCCAGGTCTCTTCTCTGTTAAGGGATTGGTATTCTGCAGACATGAAAAACTTGGTCACCCTCTGGGATGTGAAAGTTAAGACATGTTCCTGGAGAAAGTCGGAAAGGTATTTGATAAGACAGGACCCCACGGACACCACTAGTATAAAATAATGATGATAACTGGTCCCAGGAAGGGAGTGAGCCAGGGCTTCCCAGACAGCCAGGAGTCCTTCCACAGGGAGGAGGAGGAACGAGGTATCCTGTATTGGGTTTTTATATTTTCTAGTAGTTGTTTGTTATTTCCTCTAAGAATGCATAAAAGCACAGAGTTCCTCCTTTTTTGGCTGCTATTAGGATGTCAAGATTTTATTGGATTAGGGAGAGATCTCTGGTTACCTGGGCTGATAATTGGCTCTGCTGGATTTGTTATAGTCCTATGGCTGTGCCCCTTAGGGCCTTGGTGGCAGTCAGGGCTATGCCCATACGGACTGAGATAGTTGCCAGCCTTGAGGCCAGACAGGTCTGGACCAAGAAAAACCATGTCATTCCGTCCCCCTGGGTGGGTAAGAAGTATAGGTTCCTTTAGGACAGGCAAAGTAAGTGCCTTTGGGGGCCAGAGCTCTGGGGGACAGGAGGGTTGGGTCCTTGCCCCACACATTGAGATGCCCCAGTTACTTGAATTGTGGGGTTCTGATGTACATGGTGGTGGCATTGGAAAGTATGAGTTTGGTGAATCTTACCCTCACATAATATAGCTGACTTGTGTCTGTACACACATCTGGCAGTCTTTGGCTAAGTCTGAGTTTCAAATTTACTTCTTGACATGTTAATTTGTGCCACCTTTGGTAGTTTTTGTTTCTCAGTGTAGGCCAAGTGCTAGAGGAGCATACCTGTAATCCTAACTAGTTAGAGAGGTTTTAGTTAGGACCAGTCTGTGCAGATGTGTGAGGCCTTTCTCAACTAGTATCTGGGTTTTATGTGCCTGTGATGATCATCACATGAGAGGCTGAGAGACTCTTAGTTTTATGCCCCCTAGGGCAGAAAGTCTGCAAGATTTTCATGACAAAGTTGGTTATAGTGCTGTGTACCTGTTATGTCAACTATAGAGGGAAGCCTAAAACAGGTTCAAGCTCAAAATGGAGCAGGAAATGAAACTGATCTTAAAAATAACCAATGTAGCTCAGTGTTGGTGGCTCACACCTAGAATTCTAGCTAATCAGGAGGCTGAGAATCACGGTTCAAGGCCAGCTGGAAAGTCAGTGAGACTTTTTTTTTTTTTGGTGGGTCACGGGGCTTGAACTCCACCTGTGTGCTGTCCCTGAGCTCTTCAGCTCAAGGCTACCGACCGACCCTTGAGCCAAGCCCCACTTCTCATTTTCTAGAGGTTAATTGGAGATAAGAGTCTCAGGTCCTTTTGTGCCCAGGCTGGCTTTGAACCTCGATCCTCAGATCTCAGCCTCCCGAGTAGCTAGGATTATAGGCCTGAGCCAGCACTGCTCTGCATCCGCTCCAGCGAGACTCTTAACTCCACTGAACTCCCAGAAAATGGAGTGCTATGGCTCAAAGTGGTAGAAAGCTATCCTGGAGCACAAAGAGCTCAGGGACAGTGCCTAGACCCTGGGTTCAAGCCCTACTGACCCAAACAAAACAAAGTAAAATCCCAATGTAGAAGGGTACCTATAATTCTAAGTACTAAATCTGATAATAGTGCTTTGGAACCAGCCTAAGCAGATAAATGTATGAGATTGGTACCTCTATTTAACCAGCAAAGAGCCAGAAGTAGAGAAATGGCTCAGGTGGTAGAGTGCCAGCCATAAGCAGGAAAAGGGCAAAGCTGGAGTACAAGTCCCAGTACCATCATCCACACAACCAGTGCAACACAAAGGGCTGGAAGCATAGCCCAGTGGTAAAAGGCCTACTTAGCAGATTTGAGGTCCTGAGTTCAAACCCTAGTGCTGCCTAAAGATTAGAATGGAGTCTAGAAGCAGGTATTCCTAACTTGGCTAAGTTCCTCAAAAGTAGGTAAAAATTGGAGTCAACTGAGTAACTAGGGTTTGAACTCAAAGACTCCAGCCTTATTCAGTGCTTTACCACTTAGGTAATTTTTTTTTTTTTTGCTCTACTTATTTAGTTTTTGTCCAGAGCTGGCCTAAGATCATGATCCTCCTGTTCCGTCAGTAGCTGGGATTGTAAGTGCATGCCACCATCCCCTGCTAAAGCAGTGTTTTTAAAATGTAGTTGCTAAGAGAGAGAGAGAGAATATCACTTGTATAGTTTTCTCCCTGGACAGTATTTAACTTGTGGTTTTTCTTTCAGCAATTCATTTTTGACATGTCCTTCTCATATTTCGCCTGTATGCACTGAAATCATTGAGGAAAGATTTTTAAGTAAGATTTAAAATTGTTTTTATGTGTTTTAGATTCTGGAAGTTACAGTCAGTCGGGGAGTGAACAGCAAAGGTAAAGTATACATATGTTTTAATAGTATCATAAAAAAACTTTGAGAGAAAAGAAATTTAGTGATAAATTCTGGTAGGTTTCTGTTTTGGGACTTGCCATGTGAATGTCTTAAAATAAACATCAGTTTCTCATTGGAAAGAGATTTGGTCTGTGTAGATAGGTACTGTGAAATATTTCCTATTTTTAAAATCTGTTTGTATAATAAATATTGATGCATCCTGGAGGTTAAGGCAGTCTTCCTATATAGTATAAGGGTTATGTTTTCTTTAGGAAACTACTTCATAGAAATAAGAAGTTAAGAGATTATTAAGTTCTCAGAAAAAGCATTTCATTTTTTGATATTAATGTATGTATAGCAAAATTTCTTTAAAGCACTAGAAAAAATGTTTAGCATTTTTTGAGTCCTTATGTTCACAAAAGAAAAAAGTTTGGAGTGGATGTATACCTTTAGAAGATTTCTTGCTCGTTAGAAAAACAGCCTTCAACTTAGGCTATAAATGGTTTGTGGCCTAGTGTGCAGTGTACAGAATAGCATATCACATATCTGTGGTCATTAAGTTCTGAGCTTCCTGAAAACAGAATTGATAGGCTTGTGGCAAATGAAATGTACCTTTATTTTATTTTCGCAAATCCTGGGGCTTGAACTCGGCCTGAGCGCTGTCCTTGGGCTTTTTCCTCAAGGCTAGTGCTCTACCACTTGAGCCACAGCACCACTTTCAGCTTTTTTCTGTTATGTGGTACCAAGGAGTTGAACCCGGATCTTTGTGCATATGCTAGGCAAGTACTCTACCACTAGGCCAAACTCCCAGCCCAAAATGTACTTTTAAAGTTAGGGAAACTGGATGGGTGGCAAATGCTTATAATCAGAGCACTTAAAAAGATAAGACAGGAAGATCACAATTATGAGGCCAGACTGTGCTACCCAGTGAGACTCTATCTTAAGAGTTCATGCCAGGAACGTGGCCTAGTGGTAGAATGCTTGCCTAGCTTACATGAAGCCCTGTTCCTTGATACCATATACATTGAAAAAGCCGGAAATGGTGCTGTGGTTCAAGTGGTAGAGTGCTAGCCTTGAGGAAAGCCCTAGGAGAGGGCTCAGGCCTTGAGTTCAAGCCCCAGGACTGGGCAAAAAAAAACTTCACAGATTCTCTTAGCATTTGATAGCTCTAAAATAATATTTTTAATTAAAAACCTTAGGAAGATATATATATATATTCAGTCAATAAACATTTATTGAATTACATGTTAGTGTTACTGCACTGAAACCCTATTGTACTGTGGATATACATATGGTTCTAATTACTGAAGCATTTAAATTGTACTTTTAGTGCCACATTATGCCTTTTCTAGAAAGTTTGTAAACCTTTTAATGAAGGTAAATGGTAGGAAGAAGTTAACAAAAGTATTAAAGATATTGTGCTGTATAGCTTATAATGTGTTATTTGTAAACAAAAACCCACATTGCTTAGCTACCAGTGACTGTACTAGATTTTTTTTTTTTTGCCAGTCCTGGTCTTGAGCTCAGGGCTTGAGCACTGTCCTTGGAGTTTCTCAAGGCTAGAACTCTACCATTTGAGCCTCAGCACCATTTCTTGCTTTTTTTTCTATGTATGTGGTAACGAGGAATCGAACCCGGGTCTTTGTGCGTGCTAGGCAAGCACTCTACCACTAGGCCAAACTCCCAGCCCACTAGATTTAAATATTAGAAGAATTTGGACCTTTATATATCTGATGAGATCAAATAAAAATTTGCCTGTAGAATGAAACTTGTCAATGCTTACCTTCTGGCCATTTTATTTACCGCAAAGCATAAATCTCTGAGATTTCATTTGTTTTTTTATGGACTGTGGTCATCACATTTCATTTTAGATTCTGAGAGATAGGCAGACTGGTAATTTCTTGGAACAGAAGCCTGCATTTGAAGTACAAGTTGAAGGCAAGGTGCTTCATTAAAGCTTTTAGAGATTCTTCAAGCACATTTCTTTTAAGAACTACATTTTTATTTTACAGTTATTCTTCCTATGGAAATCAAGGCAGCCAAGGCTATGGGCAAGCACAAGTAGGTTGAAAGATAAATTTTCTTTTTCATTAATAGTTACTTTTATCTCAAGTAAGTGATGAAATCCATTTACATGAATTTCAGAGCTATTCTGGCTATGGGCAAACAACTGATTCTTCATATGGACAGAACTATGGCGGTTATTCCAGTTATGGACAGAACCAATCAGGTTGGACTAGTTTATTAATTTTGCTGTTTTAAAGACCTAGAAATAAGTGTTTTCTCTAAATAGTATTTCTATGCAATCTTTAGGTTATTCACAGTCCTACAGTGGTTATGAGAATCAAAAGCAGCCCTCATACAGCCAGCAATCATATAATAACCAAGGACAACAAAGCACGGAATCATCAGCAGGGTAAGTAAACAGTAAGAATATTGGGATTGTGCTGAGGAGTATAAATAGATGTTGCTAAAATTTTAGATTTAAACTTCACTGCCTTTCAATTTCTTGTGGTGCTGATAATTGAACCATAGGGCTTCATGCATGTTAGGCAAGTATCCTGTCCTGAGCCATTTAATTTAATTGTACTGGTCCTGGGGCTTGAACTCTGGGCGCTGTCCCTGAGCTTTTTTTTTTTTTTTTTTTTTTGCTCAAGGCTAATGCTCTACCACTTGAGCTATAGCTCCACTTCTGACCTTTTTGGGGCTTACTTGGAAATAAGAGTCTCATGGGCTCCAGCCTAGGCTGGCTTTGAACCATGATCCCCAGATCTCAGCTTCTTGGGTAACTTAGGATTACTGGTGTGAGTCACTAACACCCAGTTCCATCTTATTTTTGAGGCTTTTGAATATCACTTTTTCAGAAAAAAACCTCAAAACATCTATAGAAACATCCATAAAACACTGGAGTGTTTTGTTAATACAGATAGGTGAACATTTGCCAGTTGATTTGTAGATTTGCATGAACATTTTTCAATTTAGTTTTAAAGAGCCTGTACTTATTAAATTAATAATGCAACTTCTCCTTCTGACTCCCACTGTGCTTCACATTGGCTATTTCTGGTGTTTTATCCTCAGATGTCACAAAGAGTAGTTATCCCCATTTTGCATAAGAAAAATTGTTAAGATTATATAGTTCCTAGGGGCTGGGAGTGTGGCCTCGTGGTAGAATGTCTTAACATGCACGAAGACCAGGGTTTGATTCCTGGGTACCAAATACATGGAAAACAACAGAAAGGGTACTGTGGCTCAAGTGGTAGAGCATTATCCTTGAGGAATGCCCAAGGACAGTGCTTAGGCCCTGAGTCCAAGCCCCAGGACTGGCTCCCCAAAAGGATTATATAGTTCCTTAAGTTTTATAGCTAAAAAATGAGTCAGAAAGCTGAGATCTCTAGTGGTTTCAACAGTGAAATTACTCCTAGTAAAATTCAATTAAAAGGAAAAATTAAAAGGAAAGATTTCTGAGGTCAGATGATAAGTTTTAGGGCCCTAGTCACAGTCTTTTCTGCCCTGGCTGGCTTTCAGTCCTCAGTTTTCTGTTTCCCGAGTAGCTAAGGGGGGTCTGGCTTACTTAAAAAAAAAATCATTTAACCAGGGAGGAAAGGGTCTAAGAAACAATATTTTTAGTTTGGTATGGTAGCTCAGGGATAGTGCCCGGGACCAGCACCAAAAAAGGAAAAAGTAAAATTAGTTATTTTCTTGCTTTCTGCAGTTCCCAAAAGTACTTGGGGTTCTTTTCCGTAGTATGGCTTTTGTGTGTGTGGCATATTTTCAATGAGATAGTGAGATTGGCATCTTAGAGGGTATTGCAGTGGTGATAAGGAGGCATAGATACTAAAAGAACCAAATAGTTACCATGAGAAAATGAAGTATCATTCAGATATGTGATCAAGTCTTTCATGTTAGTGTTAGTCAACTTGCTACAGTAAACATAATCTTCCAATAAAGTCTCTCATGTTCTTTGATTTCTCTTTAGCCAAGGTGGAAGAGCACCTTCATATGGTCAATCAGACTATAGCCAACATGATTCCTATAACCAGCAGTCAGGCTATAATCAGCACCAAGGCTCATATGATGAGCAGTCAAATTATCAGCAGCATGATGCCTATAATCAAAACCAGCAGTCCTATCATTCACAAAGGGAAAACTATAGTCACCACACACAAGGTAAGATATATTGGCTTCTAGTTTTCTTCTCAGAATTATTTGTATATTAAATTTGGATTAAAAGACTCATACTGGCTGGGTATGGTGGCTCATGCCTGCAATCCTAGCTACTCAGGATCTGAGGATCGAGGTTCAAAGCCAGCTTGGGCACTAAAGAACTGAGACTCTTATCTCCAGTTAACCACTAGAAAATCGGAAGTGGCCATGTGGCTCAAGGGGTAGGGTGGTAGCATTGAGCTGAATTGATCCGGGACAGCACCCAGGCCCAGAGTCCAAGTCCCATGAGCAATCAAAAAAAAAAAAAAGACTTATACTGTTTGTAAAGATTTGAGATATCTTCTAAGATACGTTTCTCTCATGGCTATCATAACTGGGATTAGATTATCTTTGTTGATTTCATGGAGACTTCCAAATGGCTACATGACTTTGGTGGCTGATTACATACATTTCCAAGTGAATTCTGATCATTTGGCAATAGTATTTTTGCCACTTTTTGGTGATGGAAGTATACTTGATTGGGAAAATTATTCTGTATTAGCCTTTTCTAACTCCATTAACAAAGATCAGTCATTACTTCTCTTGTCCTATAGCATTTTGAATATATCCATGTTATTTAGGATTCTGCCCACCATGAAAATGAGTGATTCAAGGAGAAAGGAACTGTTTAATTCATTTTTCTCCCTCAGTATTAGGATTTAGTTCATAGTGCATGTTCAATGAACATTGGTTGAATTTTTTCCTCCAGTGCTGGGATTGAACTCATGGCCTTGCACATGTTGGGAAGCTCTCTGCCACTGAGCTATATTCCTGGCTCTGTTGAATAATGGAATGAATAAATTGGAAAACCAGTATATGCCTTAACTGTGCTTGATTTACAGTTTTAGAAGTGAAGAAAGTAATAAGCCTCATGATGTGGGTTTAGCTTTTTTCAGAGTTATTCTTATAAGCATTTTTGTTTTGCTTTCAGTATTGATGATTGAATCCAGTGTCTTGTGCTCTTACTTGAGCTATGCCTTCAGTCCTCCAGAGCTTTGTGAATGCTAGTCAAGCACTATACCACCACACTACACACCCAGCCCTTTTTTGTGTTCTGTTTATCTTGAGACAGGATAGCATTAAATTGCTCAGGCTGGCTTCAGATTTGTAATCTTCTTGTCTCTGCTTCAAGTATTTGGGATTAGAAGCTGTACCCTAACACCTGTCAACAAAAAGGTTGTATTTTAACTCAAACCATATCACCATTTTACCTGTCTTTTCTAGTAGAATAAGAATTAATACAGATAGAATTCTCAGATATTTAGTTCTTGGTGTTTTGATGACTTGGATTTGGATTCTGTGTACATGTGCTTTTATCCAAAAGACATATATCTGACAGTAAATGTATTTAAGATTATGTTCTGTAGCCCGATGTGGCAACACATGCTTTTAATCTCAGCACTTATGGGGCTGACACAGGAAGATGGAGAGTTATGGCTAGGCTGAGCTACATAGCAAGTTCTATTACTGTCTGGTTTGCATAGGAAGGTTTCCCCTCCTCACAAATGGTTTTGTTTATATGCAACATGTCAGAAATGATAGTGCTTTCTGGGCAAGATGACATTTACCAGCCAACACTTGGGAGGCTAAAACAACATTGGGAGACTGTGTCAAAAATAACAGTAGTTATTTATGTATTTTTATTTATATGTATGTAATATTTTCTTCTTGTAGATGACCGTCGTGATGTGAGTAGGTATGGAGAAGATAATAGAGGATATGGCGGGTCACAGGGAGGAGGTAGAGGGCGTGGGGGATATGACAAGGATGGAAGAGGTCCTATGACAGGAACAAGGTAAGTATTTAGGTATAGATACCTGCATTTCTCTTCTTGCTACTCTTTTGTTGTACTTCGCTTATTTGGTATCTGTTTAGTTAGAGAATTTTAATTAGAGATTATGTTGTAGAAAAAGGGCAGAAATTAAAACTCTGTTTTCAGGCCTGATACCTCTCAGAAATTATCTTAGAATGAAGTATTGTTAATATTTTATATGGTATATGTTAGATACCAATAAACACCAGTAAATATGGTGTATATGTTAAAAATCCCCACTATGCTATGGTAAACACTGCACTTCTTTTTGCTAGAGTGGGAATCTAAACCTCCTTTAAAAGATGGCTGTAGGATATCAATATTTTTATATATAAAAAATTAAAAGTTCTATGTTGAAAGGCAGACAGGGGCTATTCCTTAATTTTGAGTTCCTTGGGCAGGGAACCTATTAGTCAATAGTACAGTAGAAAAATGGTATTGGGCTGGGCGTTGTGGCTCACGCCTGTAATCCTAGCTACTCAGGAGGCTGAGATCTGAGGATCGAAGTTCAAAGCCAGCCCAGGCACAAAAGGACCTGAGACTCTGATCTCCAGTTAATCTCTAGAAAATGCTTGGCTCAAGGGTAGGGTGGTAGCCTTGAGCTACAGGGACAACGCTCAGGCCCAGGGGTATAGGGTGGTAGCCTTGAGTTGAGGGGTTCAGGGACAGTGCCCAGGGCTAGTTCAAGCCTCATGACCATCAAAAAAAAAAAAAAAATAGAAAAAGAAAAATGGGATTGGTAAATAAGAGGAAGATTTAATACAATTAAAATATTTTGTCCCCCTTCTTAAAGTAGATAATTGTTGAAATAATCAATGCAGCATTGCAAGTAACATTTTGTATTTCATCTAGATAGAGCTGTGGTAAAGGAATGACTAATTTAACTTTTTCCCACTACTGGAATTATTAGGTGATACGTTGATATACAATTTAAGTTATAACATGTGGCTTTAAAATTGTTTTTAAATATATCTATAAGATAAGTTTTAACTCTTAAGCATTCTGAAAAATATCTTAATTCTTAAAAACAAGTGAAATAGCAATTTGCATCTCTCCTCAGGTCAGACTGGTAGGTCACAAATTGTGACATATATGGGCTTAAAGATAATTTATTTTTATTAGAAAATTGAAATTGTCAGTGGCCTCTTACTGATATTTAATGATATACCTGTAGCAGTTCAATTTTTTGCTCCTTAGTAACTAGATGTTTGTCCCTGAGCTGTCCTGAGAAGTAAACCAGTATGAATAGACTTACCTGTACAAGATAGAAGTTTGATTCACTTTCTTATATACCTCTATTTTTAGGTATATATGCATTGGTATTATTAAAATACTAGTATAAACATATTTGAAAAATTCTGTAAAGAGAGACATTAAGCCTTAAGTGGCAGTTTACAAATAATAACAAAATGATTAGTGCTAGCCATTGGTGGCTCAAGCTTTTAATGCAACTCAGTTTGAAGCCAGGCAGTGCAGGAAAAGTCTGTGAGACTCTCCAATAATGATCAGAAAGAGCCAAATGTTGGAGCTGTGGCTCAAGTTGCAGGCCTTGAGCACAAAAAGCTCAGGGAGAGCCCCTGGGCCCTAAGTTCAAGTCCCAGGACCAGGAAAAACCCTTTTCATTATTAAAGTCTTGCTTTCTATTTCTACCTAAAACAGAAATCTCAAATCAGGTTATTTAATTTTCCAGAGAAGGAGTTTTAGGTAATTGGCTTTTTTTTTTTTTTTTTGCCAGTCCTGGGCTTGAGCTCAGGGCCTGAGCACTGTCCTTGGACTTTCTCAAGGCTAGAGCTCTACCACTTGAGCCTCAACACCACTCTGGCTTTTTTTCTATGTATGTGGTACCGAGGAATCGAACCCGGGTCTTCGTGCATGCTAGGCAAGCACTCAACCACTAGGCCAAACCCCCGGCCCGGTAATTGGCTTTCTTGAAATGGTGTATGTACATCATAGACTTAATTTTATTTTCATAAGGAATTTATAATCTAATAGATTATATAGTCTGACTAAATGAGGAATATGTAGGAGAGTTCCTACAAATAAGTTTTCATCTGTGAGCAACAACTCATTTTGCAACTTAAGGATTGAAAGAATCTTAAATGATTTTTCCTGGTGAAGGAGAGAAGAAACCCAAAGTAGTAACCTTTCGCAATATATTTCAATATAATTTGAAACTCAGGTACTGAACTAAGTTTTTATTTCAGACATTATTCCCCCCCAAAAAAGTGTATCTTATTTCTTAGATAAAAATTTAAACTTTTTTTTTTTTGCCAGTCCTGGGCTTGAGCTCACTGTCCTTGGACTTTCTCAAGGTTAGAGCTCTACCACTTGAGCCTCAGCACCATTTCCGGCTTTTTTCTATGTGTGTGGTACTGAGGAATCGAACCCGGGTCTTTGTGCGTGCTAGGCAAGCACTCTACCACTAAGCCAAACTCCCAGCCCAAATTCAAACTTTTTTTGGTGTAAGAAGATGTGCATGACTTATGACTTGAATGCTTCTGTCTTGTAATTGACATCTTTCAATCTATAAATCATTTTTGTGAGACTAGGAATGTGGCTCGAGTAGCCCCTGTCTAATATGATGCCTTGAGTTCAGTCCCTAGTTTTCCCAACAACCCCTTTTATTTACCTGTAGAAATTTCTTCTTCCAAAAATTATGTGTTAAAGCTGCTTGGTGGTCAAAATAATGCTGTTCTGGTTTAAGTGAGAATAACATGGAGACAAGGGAATGTTTAGAGTCTCGCCTCCATTCTCTCTTTCCCCAATAAAAAGGATATTCACAAAAGGCCTATTTCCAAACTTTCTGGATAATTATTTTTTGTATTGGGCTGAGAAACTTCTTAAGTAGAAGGCCAGGTAGTAAATGTCTTAGACTTGGAAGACCACATGGTTTCAACTTTTTAAACTTTTTGTTGGAGTACCAAAATAGCCATAGTATGTAATTGAGTAAGCATGGTTTGTTGCAGTGAAACTTTGTTATAAATACTAAATTTAAACTTTATATAATTTTCATGTGTTATAACATCTTGTTTAAGATGTGCTATTTAGCATATTCAGGTAAAGTATTTTGAATTTTAATATAAATGCCTAAGATTTTTTTCATGCGTGATTTTGTACTTGAATTCCAGAAATAGCTAACATTTTTTCATTAGTTTTCATCAACACTCCCATATATGTTTGTAATCATCTTAATATTTTGTTTCTGGGCTATTTGAAGACAAGCTGCATGAAAGTATTATCTTGGGCTGTTTAGTGGATATATATAATTGAAGAAATAGGGGCTTAGTTTGAGATGAGGGCTGGATGTGTGGCAAAGGTTATTTTTTTTTTTTTTTTGTCATTCGTGGGACTTGAACTCTGGGCTTGGGCTGGGTGTTGTCCCTGAGCTCTTCAGCTCAAGGCCACAGTGCCACTTCCATTTTTCTGGAGATTAATTGGAGATAAGAATCTAACGGACTTTTTAGTGTCCAGTCTGGCATTGAACCGAGGTTCTTGGAACTCAGCCTTCTGAGAAGCTAGGATCACAGGTATGAGCCACAGCTGACAGTTAGGACTTTTTAGACTTTTTTTTTGTGATTGATTGGGAGAATTCAGATAAAAAGGAAGCCACCTGTTTTCCAAATATGGAAGAGATAGGAGAAGATTATTAGGACATTGGGAAACCTTATGCTTTTTTTTGTTGTTGTTGTTAGAGCAATTATAGAAAAGATTGTATTTCTTTTTCTATAATTCACATTGACATCTTAGTGTACTAGAAACTGAGACTAAATTCTCCAATTGTTTTCTAAATTACTGCCTTACTAAATTATTGCCAGAGTGTCTTAAAAGAATTGTTTTTCATTATTAGTATGCTATCAAGTTAAATGAATGTTTCAGATTCTTACAGGTAAAGTATTTACTCTGAGTATTTTGTCCCTTTTACAGAAGTGTTTAATTAGCTCATTTAATAATGTGTATATTGGGCTGTGAATGTGGCTTAGTGGTAGAGTGCTTGCTTAGCATGCCTGAAACCCTGGGTTTGATCCCTTAGTGCCATCTACATAGGGGGAAAACCAAGCCGGCAGTGTATATATCCTTGGCTGAGGAGGATGTACTTAATGATAATTGTGTGCCTCTCATGCTCAAAGTCTTGGATTCTTATTGTATGTTTTGGTGACAGTCTACTGTTGTAACCCTGCCCAGTAGCAATGCAGAAGTCATGAATGTGAGCCTTATATATAATTTTTATACATTGTGTATGTATGTGTTTGTGCGTGTTTGTGTGCGCACGAACATGCATCTGTGCTAGTACTGGAGCTTAAACTCAAGGGCCTAAGTCTGCCCCTTAGCTCTTTAGCTCAAGGCTAGTGTCTAAGCCACAGCTCTACTTCCAGCTTCTATTTTTTTTTTTTTTTTTTTGGCCAGTCAGGGGGCTTGAACTCAGGGCCTGGGCACTGTCCTTGGACCCTTTTTGCTCAAAGTTAGCACTGTACCACTGGAGCCACAGCTCCACTTCTGGCTTATTCTGAGTATGTGGTACTGAGGAATGGAACCCAGGGCTTCATGCATGCTAGGCAAGCACTCTACTCCTAGGCTATGCTCCCGGCCCCTACTTCTAGCTTCTTGATGGTTAATTGGAGATGAGAGTCTCATGGACTTCCTGCTGGGGCTGTCTTCAAACCATGGTCCTCAGAACTCAGCCTCTTGAGTAACTAAAGTAGTTACAGGTGAGCAGCCACCAGTGACTGGCTGAGCCTCATATATACTTTTAATGTCCTATTAGTCAAGTAAAAAAAAAATTTAAGCAGTAGCTTAGTGCAATGACACTTGAAATACTAGATGGAAGTATTGTGGTTCAGGACCACCCTGTGCAAAAAGTTTGTAAAAATCCCATTTAACCCAATAAAAGTTTGGTGTGGAGGTGTGGATCTGCTACTCTACAAGCAATGGAAATAACAGTATCACAGTTCCGGCCAGCCAAAGCATAGACACGAGATCCTCTTTCAAAAATGATAGCAAAAAGGGCAGGGAGTGTGGGTTATATGGTAGAGCACCTGACTAATAAACCTAAAACCCTAAGTTAAAACCCTAGAACTACCATACCAAAGAAAAAACACCAGAGAGGTAGAGTGGGTGGGGGGGTCGTACAGCTGAATGGCATAGGACTTGTTGAGCACTCACTAGTCTCTTCATTGAGTCCCTAGAACCACAAAAGGAAGAAAACAATGGAAATATACTGGTAGATTAATGTTAGTAATAGTTTTCAGTTAACCCATTACATTTCAATAGCATTATGGAATATGCAAATCCTTAGTGATAGAGAGCATGCATCTTAGAAAATCGTGTTTTACATTTAGACTTCATCTGGTTTTAGAGTGGCTACTTCTTAAGTGTGACAGTTGGAGGCAGCTAGTGAATACTGTTTTGGACAGTGCAGCTATAGAATGATAATTTTGGTCTGAAATGTTGATTACTGCTGACTCTATAGAAAGCCTTTTTACCTCACATAAGATGACATGGGAGGAAATAAAACATACATATAGGTACTATTGAAAAGGACATGACATTACATGGACCTGTTGACATTTGGCATTAATGTTAGATTGCCCTTACATTCCCAAAATTTGTAGTATGAAAAGCACAGCACAAGTATTTGAATTACTCTTTTTCAACTTTTATCTAAGCTCATTTTTCTAAGTATTGAATTTTGTAGGAGTAAAACTTCCTGCAGTTGGCATGGTGATACATGCCTATGTAATTCCAGCTATTCCAGGAAGTGGCTAGAGGTATGATTTAGAGGTAGAGCTCTGGCCTACCAAGTGCAAGGCCCTTAGTGTAAGCTCTGCTTCTGCTTTTTTGGCCAATCCTGGGGCTTGAAGTCAGGGCTTAGGCACTCTCTTTGGGCTTTCTCAAGGCTAGTGCTCTACCACGCCACAGCACCACTTCTGGCTTTTTCTATGTGTGGGGGGGTACTGAGGAATTTAACCCAGGACTTCATATTGATAGGCAAGCACTCTGCCACTAGGCCATACTTCTTGCCCAGCCTTTTAAAAGAATACCCAGAATGTGTGTTGCACATTGAATTTGGAGAAACCATCTCCATGAGTTTCAAATATTTAACTAGCTTTTTAGGAAGGGAGTACTGAGCCAATAAATTGACCATTGCTTATATCTCTTAAATACATCTACTACTTTACTTAAATGTCCTTACTTCAGAATTTGTGTATGTTTGATACTTTTCCTAGAATTGAAAAAAAAAATTCTGTACCTTGTCTGGACCCAGAGATGTTTATGTCTCTTTGTGTCTTATCTTGCTAATGAGCTTTAGTAGATGTAGAAAAAAGACTTGTACCTTGACTGGGTTTGAAAGATTCATAACCATATCTTCTGTTACTACTAATTTGAAGTTTATTTACTGTGTTTAATATAATTTCCTAATAAGGGAATATAAGTGATCAACCGTTCTCTTTTCAAGCAGACTTGAATGTATGTTAAATTACCTAGGGATCTTTTTATTTTTCGCCCATCCACATGCTAGCTTCTGACCCTGAGCATCTTTTGCTCAAGGCTTAATGCTCTACCATGTCTGGCTTTTTCTGTGTGGTTTATTGAGCATAAGAATCTCAAGGACTTTCTTTCCTGGGGCTGACTTCAAATCTTGATCCTCAGATCTCAGACCCCTGAGTAGCTAGGATCTGGTACGATCCACAAGCACTCAGGAAGAATCTTATTAAAATATAGCTTCTATTTCAGTAGTTCTCAGTGGAGCTTGGTATCTTGCTTTTCTGAGAAGCTTTCAGGCCATGCATACGTCTATCCTTTCATTAGTAAGGATACAAAAGCTTACTTTGCAAAGGAGGAAATTGAACCCAGGAAAATTTTACTGACTTGCCTAAATTTCCAAGATTAATGAGTGATAATTAAGACTATATCATTGAGTCACTTGGTTTAAAACTTGTTCTTTTTCTAACATGTTGGTATTTCTATAGTTAGTTTGCTTTATTTTCAAAGCTAAAATTTCTACTCGGTAATGATGATGCATTTACATATTATTTCAGATATTGTTTTATATCTCCTTTTGGGAGTTCTAAGAATCATCTGTAAAAGAAACCTGAGGTACTGAGGTATCTTGGTTTCTAGTACAGTTTTCAGCAATTTGTTCTGTTGATTTTCCTTTGTTGAAGAGCTGTCACTTAGGACCAGGGACAGTCTGAGTGGATAATGTACTATTGTAGTGATCTTTAAAGACTCTTACCAATGTAATGAAAGCTATATAGCCTTTAAATAATCTTCTTCTGTCACAAGAGCTTACTACAAACCATAAAAAATTTAAAGCTAATTATAAAATGCAAATTGCTATACCTAAAAAAGGGGAACCCGTGGCAAGGGCAAATACTTTTACATCAAAGATAGATTATATTTATTATAAGGGGGAGTTCATACTTGTTCATTGATTATTTAGAGAGAAAGAGAGAGAGTTTCTTCAGAAAGTTCAGAAAACAACTACTTAGGGGGGTGATAAATCACTAAAGCAGATAGTGGGTTGTTGTTTTTTTTTGGCCTGTCATGGAACTTGAACTCTGGGCCTGTGCACTATCCCTGAGCTCGAGGCTACTGCCCTACCTCTTGAGCCACAGGGCTACTTGTGATTTTTCTGGTGATTAATTGGAGATAAGATTCTCACAGACCTTAGTGGACTTTAGTGCCCTGGTTGGCTTTGAACCTTAGATCTGTGCCTCCTGAGTAGTTAAGATTACAGGCATGAGCCACCGTGCTGGCTTAAAGCAAATGTTTTTTAAGCACCAGGAGACGTTAGTTTATCAGATTAACTTCTTGTGTTTAGGGTAGCATAAGACTGGACAATAAGACACCAATAAGTTATTTCCATGTTGGCACATAGAGCATCTTAGGGATTGCATATTTTAATAAACAGAAACAGACTTATTAGGTGGATATTTTAAGGAGAACCTTTGTGATATTTTAGGTAAAGATGAGTGCACTAGGACATTGACTTATCTGACAGAAGAAATTTGCTAAATGAAATCATTGTTTAGTGGATGGCTGTAGTATGTTGCACTCTGTCTCTAATGTGTGCTGCAGATATGTACATACCACAATTTGATAGCATGAACCTCAAGTAGCTGTACTATGAAGAAATCTTATATAGTGGCTGCAGAGGAGAACAATTTTAAGTTATGCTTAGTTCTCATTTTACCAGATTTCTGAATGGTTTGAAATTTTAAAACTACTTTCATCCAAACTCACTTTTTTATATGTATTTGTGTGTCACTTAAAAAAAGTTCATCTTAGAAAAGTTTATCACACCAGAACCTAGTACTAAAGTTATTTACCTTTTCTGTTCTGTTATCAACATCTTAACCTTATTTTATATTCCTCCAGTCTTTTTGCTTTTCTTTATATTAAAAAAAAGTATTCCTTTGGAAAGAATACTTGTTCTAATTTGGCATTCTTTATGATGTGCCTCCAGCTTTAACATTTTGATTAGTATCCTTTTGGCTTGGGTTGAAAGAAAAAATAAGAATATATTAGATACATTGGACATATGCACCTTGAAAAGGCATCTTGTGGAAATAGACCCTTGGGAAACACTTAGGTGGGAAAGTTTTGGAACCTATGAAATGCAATTTACTGGAAAGTTAGTAGTGCTACTGTTTTCCTAGGCACTCTACTTGTGACAGTTAAGTGTAGATTGAGCCCAGGGCTCAGCACATTAGAGACTTAAGGAAGAAATCATTTCTTCAATTTTTCCTCTGCAGTGGTGGTGACCGCGGTGGCTTCAAAAATTTTGGTGGTAAGTGCTGAGTATCCCAAAATGTTTCAGTGGAAATGCTATATAAATCTAAAAGCCACCAATCTTCCTCAGATGCAGTCTATGCCCTTTCTTACTCTATTGAGGCTGGTGTGTTGTGTGCTTTTTTAAAAAATAAATAAAATAAAAGTATATAGTGTACACGCATATCAAAGTAAATATTAAAAAACCAGAGTTGACTCAGATAGTCCAGTGGGTTTCTACACAATGTATATGCATGAAAGAATCTGGTGACCGATGAATGAGAACTTCACTGAATTTTGACAGCTTTTTCTTTTATAAGGTAGCTGACATGGTGTTTTAAAATGGTTAGGGTTTTCCAATCAGCTTTTACAATCAGAGCTTAAGAAAAGTGATAATAGCAATAATGATGAAGTGGTGGTGCCATCTTAAACAAGTTTATGGAAAGGTTGACGTTCTTCTTAATTTCTTAAGCTTTTAATAGAAGTTTATGTAGTCTGTAAATTTGTGATGATTGACTTTCAAGGATTTTGGAAGTATTGACTTTTATGCCTTGGTTATTGCAGTTTTGTGTTTTAAATACTTCAAATGATATGGCTTAAAACAGCCTTTTCTTTTTCCCTTAGGTCACAGGGATTATGGACCCAGACCAGATGCTGGTAAGGGTTATGATAGTTTGTGATTTTGTAGTTAAGGAGGTGTTAATTTTCTGTTGATTGAAGGGGTGAGTGTTATGTGGAGGGATTAGTAGTAGAGGGAAATTTAATTTAATAGTATTACTAGAACTGAGGAGTATCAACAAAATATCAACAAAAAAAATTCAGGGAGATTGACAGGAAAATTTGCTAGGGAATTAGGTTGATTCTCTTCCATGTTCCATTTTCCTTAGTTTGTGCTACTAGTAAGCAGTAGTTATTTAGTTATAATCAGATTTAATGAAAGGATTGCTATCCTTGGTAAATTAAAGGTAGAAAGCCATGTTTAAGAAATACCTGTATTAGGGCTGGGAATTTGGCCTCGGTACCACATACATAGAAAAAAGCTGGAAGTGGTGCTGTGACTTAAGTGGTAGAGTTCTAGCCTTGAGGAAGCCCAAGAACAGTGCACAGGCTCTGAGTTCAGTCCCCATGACTGGCAAAAAAAAAAAAAAAAAAAAAGACATACCTATATTATATGGTGGTATATATTATGTGGTGGTACTTGTTTTATATATGGTGGTGCACAGCTATGATTCTGTCTGTTTTGTGCAGACAGGAGACAAAAGCATAGGATGAGATTTGAGGCTAGCTTTACAAAAAAATTAATAAGGCTCTTATTTGGACCAACAAACCAGACGTGCTTATATCTGCAATCCCAGCCATGTGAGGCATATATGTAGGAGGTTCTTGGTCTAGGGCAGAAATGTGAGACCATAAGCAAAAAATAACTAAACCAGTAGGTATGGCTGAAGTTGTGGAGCACTTACCTATTAAGCATAAAGCTCTGAGTTGAAACATCCATTACTGCAAACAAAAATTTCTTTTTTTTCTTTCTGGTGGTCATGGAGCTTGAACTCTCGGCCTGGTCTCTGTCCCTGAGCTCTTCAGCTCAAGGCTACTGCCCCCTTACCCTTGAGCCAAGCCCAACTTTCCATTTTCTAGACCTTAACTGGAGATGAGAGTCTCAGGTCCTTTTGTGCCCAGGCTAGCTTTGAACGCTTGATCCTCAGATCTCAGCCTCCTGAGTAGCTAGGATTACAGGTGTGAGCCACTGTGCTGGGCTGCAAACAAAAATTTCTGTAATGGATTGATATCTGGAGTGCCTAAGAATTTGAGTTCAAACATGGAAGAATTGTTTTACTCTGGGTATAAGTCACTAATTTTATGTGGCTTTTAATTTTTAAATAAATTTTAAGGCTGTAGATGTATTCATGGAGCCTTTTGAAAATGTTATGATTTAGAGGTTAAAAATCTATTTGAGCCAAAAATTTTAATATATATTGAAATCAGAACTTTTGTTTTTATTAAGATGCCAAAGTATTCTATATGGATGGCAATTTCTGAATTATCCCTTGATGGACTGAATTTTTATACATCTTTCTTACATTGTTGTACTAATCCAAAAGTGTACATGTAAGGTAAGGTGTGTGTACCAGTTGCTTCTACCCTCTCATATGTACAAAGGCTTATTGCAGTAAATGGGAAACCAGCATTCTGCTTGGCTTGCTTGGAAGTCCACTGTGTTGGATTTGGGGGAATTTTGTACTTGAGAGCCTCTTAAAAAGCTGACTGGTCATAAAAATATTCTCCAGAGAAAGGAATGCTAATTTAAATTAATCTTCTTTATCTCTTCATGAGGTTTAGTCTGTTCCTGAATCTGATGAGTGAGATTAAGATCTCCCTTAATTTGTTCTGTATGTGTGTCACTGAGTGTGGACTTGATGCACTTTACCAAGAAGTGATGTACCATCAACTATTGTAAACACTTTGCATGTTTATTATAATAAGATTCTTCCTATGTTTGATTTTCTTTCGTTTGTAGAGATGTTGACTACTAGGCAGTAAGTTATCATTCTAGATTATTGAGTAGCTGTAGTAGAACTAAGGAATATCTCAAGTTAACCATAATATTTTTCCTTTAGACTCAGAGTCTGACAATTCAGACAATAACACAATCTTTGTGCAAGGACTTGGTGAGGGTGTGTCTACAGATCAAGTAGGAGAATTCTTTAAGCAAATAGGGATTATCAAGGTGAGTAGAAAGTGATGTATGTTAAATTTCTTAATTCTTAAGATACTCTGATTACATGAATTATATAACCTGCCTATGTAAACTGTTCACAAAGGATTATCTTAAAGTCTTCAGATGTACATGTTCACCATGTGCATATTGTTAAATAGATGCAGACTTGCTAAGTAGATGCCAGTGTTTAAGTCTTCGTACAGTCTACTGTGCCTTAGCTTCAGTCCCAGGGCACTATGAATAGTCTCTTGATAAACTCTCAAAATTGTGAGAACAACAAGGGAGGAAGAAAAGAAATAACCACATAGAACATTAAGAGCAACTGTCACAATGATAAACATCTTGTTCCCATATCCTAGAGTTCATTTTGTTTAGCTCATCCTATATAACCATATGTACAGAGCTTTTGAGCTATTGTAATCCTCTGCTAGGAGAATCCTAGATGTGTACTAATTATTACACATGAGGGAAACCATGGAGCCTATGTTCCTTGGGTCTGGCTTGCTTCACTTAATATGATTTTTTCCAAGTCTTTTCATTTCTGTATGAATGGGACCATGTCATTCTTTCTGATGGCAGCATAGAATTCCATTGTGTATAAGTACCACTTCTTGATCCATTCATCTACTGAGGGGCATCTGGGTTGGTTCCACATTTTAACTATGATAAATAATGCTGCAATGAATATTGTTGTGCTAGTAAGTTTAGAATGCCCTTGTCTCTGGACATAAAATAAAACATTTTGTAGATTCTGAAATACTAATGTATGCAAACTCAAGTTACTAACATTTTTTTGGCATTTAGTGTCTATTGCGTCTTAGTGCAATGTTTGATGTATTTTGTGATTATTCACTTAAGAGAGTATTCTCTATTTCCATGAATTTTTAATCCTTTAACTAGAAAATCTGTAGTATGTTTTAAAGTATGAATGGTACTTGCTTGAGGTCAAATTATGTTATTCGTAGCTGGGCATAGTGGCTCATACCTATAATCATAGCTACTCAGGAGGCTGAAATCTGAGGATTGGGGTTCAAAGCCAGCCCCATCACTAAAGAACATGAAACTCTTGGGCTGGGATGTACAGCTCACTGGCAAAGCTCTTGCCTAGCAAGTGCAGTGTCCTTGTCCCCAGTATCAAAAAAGAAAAGACAAAAAAATACAGTTAAAAAAAAAAAGCAAGCAAAAAAAACCATGAAATTCTTTTTTTTTTTTCTTTGCCAGTCCGGGGGCTTGAACTCATGGCCTGAGCACCATCCTTGGGCTTTTTCCTCAAGGCTAGCACTCTGCCACTGAGCCACAGCACCATTTCTGGCTTTTTGCTAAGTGTATGGCACTGAGGAATCGAACCCGGGTCTTCATGCATGCTAGACAAACATTCTAACATTAGGCTGAACTCCTAGCCCCACCCATGAAATTCTTATCTCCAATTAATCACCTGAAAACCAGAAGTGGGGCTGTGGCTCAAGGAGTAGGGTGGTAGCCTTGAGCTGAAGAGCTTAGGGACAGCTCCCAGGCCCAGAGTTCAAGCCCCATGACTGACCCCCTCCCCCCACCAAAACAAATGTTAACCCTTTTGTAGTGTCAGAGGAATTGGTCTATTTATACATGAAATGTATATCACGTTTTTGGGCTGGGGTGTATCTCAGTGGCAAAGTAGTTTCCTACCAAGTGCAACATCTCCTGGGTTTGATCCCCAGTACCAAAAAGGAAAGACAAAAAATACAGTTTAAAACAGAAATCCATGTTTTTCCCCCTCTCTCGCTCTTTGCCTTTTCTCCTCACAGCTACTGCTCTTAAGCCATACCTCTAGTTTTTCACTGGCTGATTGGAATTTTGTATGCTTAGGATTATAGATATGATCTTGTGACACCCAAATTGGCCATGTAGATTGGAGACTAAACTCATGGCCTCATGTATACTAGGCAAGTGCTTAGCTACATCTCCAGCCATTTTTATTAGCTTGTCCTGGCCTATAGCTAACTTTATTTTCCCTAGAAACTTACATTTTTACCCCCACCTCCATTGTGGGGCTTGTGCTCTGGGCCTGGGCATTGCCCCTGAGCTCTTCAGATTTTGGATTTTCTGGTGATTAATTGGAGATAAAGAGTCCATGGACTTTTTTAGTGCCTAGGCTGGCTTTAAACCACAGTCCTCAGATCTCAGCGTCCTGAGTAGCTAGAATTATAGGTGTGAGCCACCACACCTGACTTGAAACCTCCTTTTTTTTTTTTTTCCCCCTCCCAGTTATGTCAGCCGTGGGTCTTGAACTTTGGGCCTGGGAGCTTTCCCTTAGCTTTTCAGCTCAAGGCAAGCTATCACTTGAGCCACAGTGCCACTTCCAGTTTGCTGGTGGTTAATTGGAGATAAGCATAAGCCACCGGCACCTAGAAAAAGTTATCTTTAAATAGTCACATAAAGGGGTTTCACCTTATCAGTTTATAAGCACAGTGTTTCTTTTCTTCTCCCTCCCTCCCTCCCTCCCTCCCTCCCTCCCTCCCTCCCTCCCTCCTTCCCTCCCTCCCTCCCTCCTTTCTTGTGGGTCATGGGACTTGAACTCTGGGCCTGGGCGCTGTCCTTGAACACTTCAGCTCAAGGCTACTTCCCTGGTCCTTGAGCCACAGTACCACTTCCCCTTTCCTAGCCATTAATTAGAGATAAGAGTCTCACAGTCTATAGTGCCGAGGCTGGCTTTAAACCCAGTCCTCATATCTCAGCCTCCTGAGTTTAGGATTATAGGCGTGAACCACTGCGCCCAGTTTAGCCCAGTGTTTCTTGATCACTGTCACTCCTTCTGTTGTTCTTCCCCATCTTTTCCAACCCATACCCTTAAGTTAATGTTCCATTTTCACATATGTACATCATTATTATAACTATTTGTCTACCCTTTATTTTTTCATTTGTCTGTCCTCTAGCCCCTGACAAAATGTTTCAGCTTCCTGGTATTCATTTTATTTATTTTTGGCAGTCCTCGGGCTTTCTTAAGACTAGAGCCCTACCACTTGAGCCACAGCACCACTTCTGGCTTTTTCTGTGTATGTGGTACTAAGGATCAAATCTGGGTCTTTGTGCATGCTAGGCAAGCACTCTATCACTAGGCTAAACTCTGGCCTGCCTGATACTCATTTTAGATAACTTTTTAAAAAAAATTTTTAATGCTAGTCCTGGGGCTTGAACTCAGGGCCTGAGCACTGTCCTTGGGCTTTCCTCAAGGCTAGTGCTCTACCACGTGAGCCACAGCTCCATTTCCAGCTTTTTTTCTATGTACATGGTACCCAGGAATTGAAGTCTGGTCTTTGTACATGCTAGGCAAGCACTCTACCATTAGGCCAAGCTCCCAGACCAGATAATTTCTCTTTTTTGTCAGTCATGGAGCTTGAACTCTGGACCTCAGTGCTGTCCCTGACTCTTCAGCTCAAGGCTAGCATTCTACTCTTTGAGCCACAACATCCAGTTTTCTGGTGGTTAATTGGAGATAAGAGTCTCAGAGACTTGTTCCTGGGCCAGCTTTGAACCATGAGCCTCAGATCTCAGCCTCCTGAGTAGCTAGCATTACAGGTGTGAACCACCAGCCTCCAGTTGATAAGTTCCTTTTTTTGCTAGGTGCATCATAAGTTTGTAATATGTTATGTGTAAATGCCTTCTTTTAAAAAAATCTTTATATGAGGCTGGGAATGTGGCTCAGTGGTAGAGTGTTTCCCTAGCATGCATGAAGCCCTGGGTTCCATTCCTCAGTACCACAAACAGAAAAGTCTGGAAGTGGTGCTTTGGCTCAAGTGGAAGAGTGCTAGCCTTGAACAAAAGAAGCTCAGGGACAGTGCCCAGGCTCTGAGTTCAAACTCCAGGCCAAAAAAAAAGAGAATCTTTGTATGATAATGGCACAGGGATTTTCTTGAAATGCTAATACCAGTTTGATTTTTCTTTAGACAAATAAGAAGACTGGAAAACCAATGATAAATCTTTACACAGACAAAGACACAGGGAAACCGAAAGGAGAGGCAACAGTATCATTTGATGACCCCCCTTCAGCTAAGGCAGCCATTGACTGGTTTGATGGTATGTTTCATTCATATAGTATTCGAGAAGTATTCTGGGATATATTGGTTCAATTTTTGCTTGCTTTAGCAAATACTGCAAATATAGGCCAGAGTTTTTTTGTGCCTTTAGTAATGAGATAGATGCTATCCCTTTTTGTCTATACCCTGCCTGTACATGAAGTTAACACTGATAGAGATATAACAGAGTTGATTTGGTTGGTTATGAGAGTAGTTCTAAGACTTTTCAATTTTGTTTTGAGACAGGCTGTCTGGAGCTCTCAAATCTTCTGTCTCAACTTCCTGAGTGTTGGGATTACAGGCTTGTGCCATACCCATATTCCTTCGTTTTTCATTTAACATTTCTATTTCTCCGTGCTATTATGTAATAATTTTTCTACACTAATAACTAGCAGGTACTGCATGTTAGCCAAGGTTTTGAACTAGACACAATTCTGAGAGGTATAACTAACTGTATTAACTTAATCTTTATAGTAATCCCGAGGCATATATCCTGTTCTCATTTTATAAATAAGCAGAGGCATAGAGAAACCAAGTCTTTTTTATTTTATTTTTATTTTGTCATGAGGCTTGATCTCTGGGCCTCTGCCACTGAGCTATACTTCCTGCCTGAGAAGCTAAGTAGTTTCTAAGATCACGGATTATATAACAAAGTCAGTACTTAAACTCAGACAGGTAGGCTTTATTGTCTCCAAAATCATTAACCATGCTGGATTGACAGATGCGTGATGCCCTTTCCACCTTTTTTTTTTTCCCCCAGTTGGTTGGTTGTGGGACTTGAACTCTGGGCCTGGGTGTTGTCCCTGAGCTCTTCAGCTCGAGGATACCACCTTGCCCCCTTGAGCCACAGTGTCATTTCTGGTTTTCTGGTGATTAATTGGAGATAAGAGTCTCACGAACTTTTTAGTGCCTGGGCTGGTTTTGGACCAGGCTGGTTTGATCTCAGCCTCCTGAGAAGCTATGATTACCAGCATAAGCCACCTGCCTGGCTTGTAATTGCCTTTTTTTTTTTTTTTTTTTTTTGTGGTGTTTCTGTGGCTTGAACTCAGAGCATTGATTGCTGTCCTTGAGGGTTTTTTTGTTGTTTTTGCTCAAAGCTAGCCCTCTACCACTTGAGCCACAGTTTCACTTGTGGCTCTTTTGTTGATTAATTGGAGATAAGACTTTCAAAGACTTTGTGGCCTTAGCTGGCTTTGAACTATGATCCTCAGATCTCAGCCTCCTGAGTAGCTAGGATTACATGTGTCAGCCACCAGCTCCTGGCTCTACATTTCTTTACTTTAGAGATTATGAGTCTCTGTCTGTCCTCACCTCTGTATTGCTTTTTATTTTTAATTATCTGTTATTATAGGTTATAGAATCTTGATCTGTCAATTACTTTCTATATCAAAGTATTTATCATATGTGACCTGGCATTGTGGGAGCTTGCCAGCTACATGTTTGTTGGGAAGTAAAGAGTAGTATAGAAGTTTATTCAAAGCCCTTGTTTTTGTCTTAGGAAAAGAATTCCATGGCAACATCATTAAAGTGTCATTTGCCACCAGAAGACCCGAATTTATGAGAGGTGGTGGGAGTGGAGGTGGACGTCGAGGTAAGCTACTTCTGTCAATTACTTGTATCATTTCTTAGCACTAAAAACCAAAAAATACGCTGTTTGAATTTGATGTGGGTTTGAACTTTTCATATTCTATTCCTTTTGCTTCTATTCTTAGGTTTATTATATTATTATTATTATTATTATTAAATCTTAAAATGAAGATGGTCTCAGGTAGATTGTCATACCTAAGAAAGTAGTAAGGAAAAGGTTATAAAACAATTTAGCAGCTTGTCCTGGGGCCTAAACTCAGGGCCTAGACTCTGTCCCTGAGCTGCTTTTGCTCCGGGATAACACTTGGAGCCACAGCACAACTTTTATCCTTTTCTGTTTGTGGTACTGAGGAATGGACATGCTGGGGACACACTCTACCATTAAGCCAGATTCCCAGCCCTTTAAAAAAAGTTGATATGTTTCATTTCATAGGCCAGGCTGGTTTTAGGAACTCATAATCCTGTCCCAGTTGCCTTAGTGCTGGGATTATAAACATTAAACTATCCTGCTCAGCGCCTTTTTTTTTTTTTTTTTTTTTTTTTTTTTTTTTTTTTTGCCAGTTCTGGGCTTGGGCTCATTTTGAGCACTGTCCTTGGACTTTTTCAAAGATAGAGCTCTACCATCTGAGCCTAAGCACCACTTTTGGCTTTTTTTTTTTTTTTTTTAATGTATGTGGTACCAAGGAATTGAACCAGGGTCTTCATGCATGCAGGGCAAGCACTCTACCCCTAGGCCAAACTCCCGGCCCCCTGCTCAGCTTCTATATGACTAAATTTAATCCCCCTAATAGAGCATCTTTATTTCTATTAGATTAATTTCTTCACATTTGTAATTTGTCTTATTATCTTTTATCACTGAGATTCTCAATACTTAGGGTGTTGTAGAAAGAAGAATTCGAAGTCTTCCTATAATGAGGTCAGTTTTGAGAGGGCCTGGTAGGGGTGATCATTGTGTAGGTAAGTGGTGTCATGGTAGTGTGGTGTAGGTAGAAATGGAAGCAGAAGACTTACTTTAGCTCTTCCTCTGTATTATAATGTTGTAATGTCTACTGCTTCCTTTCATCAGGTCGTGGGGGATATAGAGGTCGTGGAGGCTTTCAGGGAAGAGGTGGAGACCCGAAAAATGGAGACTGGGTTTGTCCTAATCCGTAAGTATCTCATTTACTTTGTGGAAGTAGAGCTTGGTGGAAGTAGAGCTTTGTGGAAGTAGAGTTAGAGGTTCAAGAAGGGATTTTGGATCTAGTGAAAACGAGGAGCATTTTATTTTCCTTCTCAGGTCATGTGGAAATATGAACTTTGCTCGAAGAAATTCCTGCAATCAGTGCAATGAACCTAGACCAGAAGATTCTCGTCCCTCAGGAGGAGGTAGGTCAGCCACGTTAATAGCAACAGCATGGTGCTTGTTTTCTAACTAGCACTGAAGAGGTTTTAGGTTATTCTGCATGCTTCATTGATTTGCATCATTTCTACCTTGCAGATTTCCGGGGGAGAGGCTACGGTGGAGAAAGGGGCTATAGAGGTCGTGGGGGAAGAGGTGGAGAACGAGGGGGCTATGGTGGAGACAGAAGTGGTGGTGGTGGCTATGGTGGAGACAGAAGTGGTGGTGGTGGTTATGGTGGAGACAGAAGTGGGGGTGGCTATGGTGGGGACAGAGGAGGTGGCTATGGTGGAGACCGAGGAGGTGGCTATGGAGGAGATCGAGGAGGAGGCTATGGTGGAGACCGAGGAGGAGGCTATGGAGGAGATCGAGGAGGCTATGGTGGAGACCGAGGAGGTGGCTACAGTGGAGACAGAGGAGGCTACGGAGGAGACCGAAGTCGGGGGGGCTATGGAGGAGACCGAGGTGGTGGTGGAGGAGGTGGAGGCTACGGAGGAGACCGAGGTGGAGGCTACGGAGGAGACCGAGGTGGCTATGGAGGAGACCGAGGTGGCTACGGAGGCAAAATGGGAGGAAGGTGAGTATATAAATGTGCCTGTGAGTCTTAATTTTACGATTTAAGCTGTGTTTGCCATGCTTTATTTTTTTACATACAACATTTCTTGGTAGATTTCAGAATGAAGAAAATCCATTTAGTTCATTTCTTACTAGTTTCTAAAGTTTGGTTTGGAAACTCATAAATCTTGATATTTATCTGAGCATTTTTTTCATAGCTAAGGATAATTAGGATTGAGAATTTATACTTACAATATTTGAGTATTATTAATCAGAGATTTTTAAAAATTTGTTTACTTTTTATTTATTTATTTATTTAGTCATGGAGCTTGAACTCTGGGCCTGGGTGCTATCCCTGAGCTCTTCAGCTCAAGGCTAGCGTTCTACCATTTGAGCCACAGTGCCACTTTCAGTTTTCTGGTGGTTAATTAGAATTAAGAGTCTAGTGGACTTTAATGCCCCAGATGGCTTTGAATCAATCCTCCAATCTCAGCCTCCTGAGTAGCTAGGATTATAGGTGTGAGCCACCAGTGCTTGGCCAAGAAGATGATTTTAAAATCCCACAGTGTTCCCCTGTAGTTTGGTAGTACCTGTTCCAGGTAAAAACCCACTGATAGTAGGGGGTAGATTATGCATATGAATTGCGTAAGTTAAAAATAAAACATATGGACAGCACCCAGCCCTGAGTCCAAGTTCCAGTATTGTACCCCTTGCCCTTCAAATCAAAGAATCCATGGTAGAATATTACTGTATTTAACAATACCTAAGGACCCATATGCCAGAAGCTGTATATGGCAGTGAGAACTGTGTATTTGGTTAAGAGTGTAGAGGGGAGAGGCAGACTGAGTTCTACTCACATCACCTTCTTGAACTTAGATGAGTAATTTAGCTCTTTGGAGCATCAGTACTTTCATCTGTATAATGCAGCTAATCATAACTCCTTTGTAGAATTGTATTAAATTGTAACAGTAGCTGGCCCAGAGAAAACATTGTAATTGTTAGCTACTAGCGATTAATTATAATTAATTACCAAATTACTGTCTTAAATACTTGTTACTATATGCCAATACTTTATATATACTTAAGACTATCCCTGATCCCCTAAGGTAGAGCTGCAGGTCCCATTTTAGAATGAGACATTTATTAAGTGTAGTAACTTTAATAGTATATTAAGTAGCAAGTCAGAATTCATACATGAAATGAATGATTAGGGTTTGCTTATTATTGCTGTACTTAGTATTGTTATGCTTACTATGCTATTGTTCTGTTTGAAGACTGCAACTGGTACAGCTCAGTATAAAATACTCAAGTATTTGGTAGTTCTTACTCTAGGTGAAATATTACTAAAGAAAATTATTGATAGCAAAGCTTCTTCAAGGAATTTGTTAGACATGTTTCTTCCTTCCTTCCTTCCTTCCTTCCTTCCTTCCTTCCTTCCTCCCTCCCTCCCTCCCTCCCTCCCTCCCTCCTTCCTTCCTTCCTTCCTTCCTTCCTTCCTTCCTTCCTTCCTTCTCCTTCCTTTTCTTTCCTTTTCCTTCCTTTTCCTTCCTTCCTTCCTTTTCCTTCCTTCCCCTCCCACCCTCCCTCCCTCCCTCCCTCCCTCCCTCCCTCCCTCCCTCCCTCCCTCCTTCCTTCCTTCCTTCCTTCCTTCCTTCCTTCCTTCCTTCCTTCCTTCCTTCCTTCCTTTTCCTTCCTTCCCCTCCCTCCCTCCCTCCCTCCCTCCCTCCTTCCTTCCTTCCTTCCTTCCTTCCTTCCTTCCTTCCTTCCTTCCTTCCTTCCTTCCTTCCTTCCCATTCTGGGCTTGAACTCCAGATCTGGGTGCATGCCGTCTGTATGCTTTATTGCTCAAGGCTGATGCTCTACCACTTGAGCTGCCGCTTCATCTCTAGCTCGTTAATTGGAATTTTATGGACTTGTCTGCCCAGGCTGCCTTCAGATGGTAATACTTGGATCTCGGCCTCCTGAGTAGCTATGATTAAATTAAGCTTGAGCCACTGGTATCGAGCTTAGACATTTACTAAATTCCTCCTAGGAATATAGAAATAAGTTATATATGCTGCCAGCGTTATGGAAATTGTCTAGCTAATGGTAGTAACCAGCACCCCGAAAAGAAGTGTCTGATATTCTTTTAGTAGAAAATTACAATGTTTCTTTTATCTTTAATTTCTAGGAATGACTACAGAAACGATCAGCGCAACCGACCATACTGATGACTGTTTTGAATTTGTCTCTGACATGATTCATAGTGAAATTGCCAGAGTTTGGTCTGCTGCTTTTCTCGTGGCCTCTTCTTGAGTAGTGAAATTAAATGACATTTGGATTCTTATTGGGTGGGGGGGCTGGGGTGGTTTTTCTTTAGGAATGTCTGTTGAAATTTCCCTTTTTAGTTTCCAACTTTTTCCTTCCCAACCTTTGAAGCTAAGTGCGTTGTAAAATATTGCCAAAATGGAAAGTGTTTTGTAATACTGCAATAAAGACTGCTTGTTTTTTGTGGACTTTAGTGTATCATTCTATCACAGCTTTCTTTTTTCTTTTTCTTTTTTAAAATTATTTATTTAGTCAGTTGTGGAGGTTGAACTCTGGCCCTGAGAAGCTGGCCCTGAACTCTTCAGCTCAAGGCTACCCCCCTACCCCTTGAGCTACAGCACCACTTCCAGTTTTCTAGTGGTTAATTGCAGATAAGAGTCTTACACTCTTTAGTGCTCAGGTTGGCTTTGAATCTCAATCCTCAGATCTCATCCTGAGTAGCTATGCTATAGGTGTGAGCGCCTGACTTCCATCACAGTTTTTAGGTATAATCTTACTTTAACCTTGAATTAGAAAATAAATTTTTAAGTTAAAATATTACTTTCAACAGTATTTATGAAATTTTTATTGTCTGTAGAATAGTAGCTGCCCCAGATGGCTTAGTGTTAATTTGTTGGTAATAAGGCCTCACCCTAGGTCTGCTACATTAAAACTGGAGCTGTGGGAAGCAGCAGTACACTGAGACTATATATTTAGATGCAATTCTCACCAGGTGATTTTTGATATAGTTACTTTAATATTAATTCACAGTTGAGAACCATTTAGGGCAACAGTTTAGGGGTTGAGCATTGTGAAATTCTAAGGGGTAAATAGGAAGAGTGAAAATTCTATTAGCCAGGGTTAAGATACCAATATATAGGGGTTATTTGCTATTCACTGGAGAAATAATAGCCTTACCTGTTGGCATGACACTGGGTCAGATGCTGGATACATTGGTGCTCATGTAAATAAACAATATTTGATAAGCCTAAGTACAAGGTCTTGAAAGTTTGGAGGCTTTGGGTTTATTTTTCAACATTTAGGAGGGAAAAAAATATGCCTTGAAGGGTGATTCCAGGACACTTAAATTTAGTCATAAGAAGAGGAAAGGTTGAACTAGCAGGGAGTAGGGAGCAGGCTCTATACTTTGAAGGGAAGAATTCAGAGGTAGAATGGAAAAAGGACTGACAGGAGACATAGTCCTTAGATTACATTTTCCACCTATCTCAAAATGACAATAAACTTTAAACAAAGTGACATGATCTGATTTGAGTGGCAACAACTGAAATGTTATTGCTTTAGGAAAAAGCAAAACTAGAGACGAAATGGTAAGTTTGGTGAGAGATTACTCTTTTTCTGAGCTGACATAGTACTAAAGAGGAGAGAAGTAGATTTGAAAATTGTGGAAAGTTTGATAAGATTCAGTTGAATGTCAATAATGATGAGGAAAATCAAGTTTCTAGCCTAAGAAGATGCTGTGTATTAAGGTAGAAAACACTAGTGAAGGAACAGTTCAGTTTTATGGGCAAGATGAGAATGAATTCATTCCACTTGGGATATGTTGAGTTTAGAGCATTTGTGAAGCATGTAGAAAGTTAGATTCAAAGTTATGCTCTCCTAATTTTGCTTCACTGACTTGTCTATGTCCTATGACAAATTCTCAAACTCTGTGTTGGAAATTTCTTAAGGTTTCTCCCAAATCCCTTTATACTCCTTATTTGGGGCAAGTACATTTAGTTTTTGTATACCGTCCAGTACAATGACTGCCAAATGTATTTACAGTTTTCTGATTCCCCTCAAATTTTTCCCCTGCCACTTACTTAAAGCCATAGGTGCTTAAAACTTAAATATGTAGCCAGGCACTGGTGTCTTACTCCTGTAATCTTACCTGCTACAGGAGGCTGAGATCTGAGTATTATGGTTCAAAGCCAGTTTGGGTGTGAAAGTCTGTGAGACTTATCTACAATTAACTACCAGAAAACCAGAAGTGGCACTGTGGCCCAAGGGGTAGGGCGGTACCCTTGAGATGAAGAGCTTAGGGACAGAGCCTAGTCCCAGAAAAGAAAAAATATATATACTGAATAGAACTTCTGATCTTGCAGATACGTTTCTTCCTTGTCTTATCTCAATATCTTCAGTATCCACATAGATTAGATATGATTAAAATTGAAGACTTACTCTTGATTTTTTTCATTCTCAACATTGTAAGCATGGATTTGAACTTCATTCCTCAGATCTCGGCTTTCTGAGTAGTTAGGATTACAGGTATGAGTCACTAGCACCTAGCTTTCTATTTTTATTTTTAGAAGATAATGATGCCAAATGTTAAAGCCAGGCCATATTACGTAAGACAAAGCATTAATTACATTTTAGCAATATGGAAATTTTGAATTGCTATTTTAACAGGATTTTTCATCCTTTTTTTTTTTTTTTTGGCCAGTCTTGGGGCTTCAACTCAGGGCCTGAGCACTATCCTTGGGCTTTTCTCAAGGCTATCACTTGAACCACAGCACCACTTTTGGCTTTTTCTACGTATGTGTGTGGTACCAAGGAATTGAACCCAGGTCTTTGTGCTTGCTAGGTGAGCACTCTACCACTAGGCCAAACTTGTGGCCACTATTGACATTTTGTGCTAGACAATTCTTTCATTTGGAAGACTGCCTGGTGCATGGGAGGAGGTTTAGCAGCATCCTGACCTCTACTTAACTAGTAGGCCATATACACTGCACTTAAGTTGTGTTAGTGAAAAGTTTCCAGACACTAGGGGGCAGACTTGCTCCTCAAATACCATTATTTTAGTATAAGCAGTTTTGGTAGTATTGAATACTCAGACTAAAATGGGATAATCAATAATTGAGGTTAATGTGGAAATTTTCAGGGCATTCTCAGGGATTGAATCCAGTCCCTTGTACATGCTAGGCAAGTACTCTAAGCTTTCTTCTTTTGTTCTTTCTGGGAACATCTTAGGTAGTAGAGTGCCTACTTAGCAAGCAGGAATTCCTGTGTTGAGACTCCAGACCCCCCCACTCACACACTCTCCCTCTCTCTCTCTCTCTCCCTCTCTCTCTCTCTCTCTCTCTCTCTCTCTCTCTCTCTCTCTCTCTCTCTCTCTCTCTCTCTCTCTCTCTCTCTCTGTCTCACACACACACACACACACACACACACACACACACACACACACGGCCTTACTACCTTGTTCACTTGTTCACACTGGCCTCTAATTGATATTTTCCTGCTTAAGTCTCTGGAGAACATATAATTACAGTATGTGCCACCATACTTAGCTCAATAACCTTTGTTATAAAGGGCAATAGGGATGGGGTGATAAGAGAGATAAAAGGTAGCAGCTACACAGGACTAGGGGGAGTTACTTTTTTCAGTTTTCATTTGAAAATGTTTTGGTAGTATCCTAACTCTCAGGAAGCTGATGGAGGCTCATGAGTTTGAGATCAGCATGTACTTTGTAGTTGAGATCCTATCTCAAGGTAATGAAAAAAAGCTTTCATCTCTCCTGGTCACCTTGGGTATGTGTATATTGTGGTGGGTGAGCACGTTAGAGGAAATTAAAGTTGTCCAATAGACTCCCTAGCATTTTCTTTAGGGTTTTTTCTAGGTTCACTCTGGCTTTGTCATCAAATTCTGAACCCAGACAAGAATGATTCAGGGGCAAGCTATCTGTATAGAGCAGCATTGGCTATATCTTCTTTCCTCTTGTGGAAGGACATATGACTACCTAGAATACCCACCAGAAGCAAGGAGAAAACAGCAGTCCTGTGGTAGTGTAATGATATTTATTTGTGAAAGAGAAACCTGGATTGTTTTCTCATGAGAGAGAGTAGAACTCACAATTTGTAGGCTTGTTTTCTGCTTATGGACTGCCTAGGTCTCTTGGTCTGTGACCTCTGTTTTTGTTGTTTTTTCGAGAAACAGGGTGGGAAAGCAGGTAACTTTTTCCTTTTTCCTTCCTTGTTGCAGAATTGGGAAATAAGCAGAGGGTTCAGCTTTGCACGTCGAAAGTCTTGGATGTTTAAATCTTCTAGGAGGTCTTCAGGCTCTTTACGGAACCTTGTAGGCTCTCTCACCTCACTGGTGTGAGATACCTCAGAGACGAAGAAAATCTTGTTCTTCAGCTTCCTTTGGACCCAGGGGTAGATGGAGGCCCAAAGGAGTAATGTTTCTTGTAGCTGCATTGAAACAAAGGTCCAGGGGTTTGGCTTAGGCTAGTAGGAGAAGAGGGCAAGGGGGGGGGGGAGAGAGAGAGAGAGACAGACAGACAGACAGACAGACAGACAGACAGACAGACAGACCCACCCAAGGGAAGCTATCCACATAACATTATTGTCCCAAGGAGCCAGATGTTAAGGTACAGAGTCTCCCCTTTGCTGATAAGGAACCAATGAGATGAATGGGAAAGACTTGGAGAACGGGGGTAGGATCGAGGAAGGCCTTACACTCTTCTTCACCTTCTGGTTCTTTTCTACATCTAGCATATCCAGGAGCAAGTGGAACACTTGTGGACTGCTGGTCCCCAGGACACCCTGGCAGATGCAGAATGAGCCTGCTTAAGTGACCAGCCTTGCAAAGACATCATCCTTCCCCTTTCAAGCGCTTGTCACTTGGCATTCCAGTTCTCATTATTTACCAGGAAAAGTCAAAACATTCTAAAACATCTAATCATATCTTTGATACCCATCTTCTATCCTCTAGCCTTGCCCACATGCCTTGAAACCCGAAGAAAAGATTATATTGAATTGATAGGGCTAGAATTCTGCAGCAGACAGCCTCCCCAGACTGGTTTGAATACAACCTTTTCTTCCACTTGGTGACTGCTCAATTTCCTGAACCAAAATTAGCTCAGAAAAGCAGAGCCTGAGCCAGGCACGGTGGCTCAGGCTTGTAATCCTAGCTATTCAGCAGGCTGAGATCGTGGTCAAAAGCAGCCCAAGACTAAAGAATATGAGACTCTTATCTCCAAATAATCACTAGAAAATGGGAAATGAGGCTGTGGCTCCAGGGGTAGAGCAGCAGCCTTGAGCTGAAGAGTTTAGGGGCAGTGCCCAGGCCCAGAGTTCAAGCCCCATGACCGACCAAAAAAGCAGAGCCTGCCTTACCAAAGAGATGATTGCTTTCTGGCGTGTAATGGCATCTGGATTCATCAGCTCTCTGTGCAGAAGGAAGTATGTTATCCAATTAAGAGGTGAAGAGGAGGGGCGAGGCTGCTTGCTTCTCAGATCCAGAGTGAGTTGGGTATAATGCTGAGTGATCTAAAATTCACTTTGTTTCTATAGTTAGGAAAGTGTTGGAATGGGGAAAGCAGGTGCTAGAATTTGCTGTGGGACATTAAATATTGATCAGGACTCATCTGTGTAGAACTTTATGTTTAAAGAAAATTCCTTTGAGTGGTATTATGAACTGCTGCTTTTTTTTTTTTTTTTTTTAAGAAGGAGTAAAACTTAGGAGTCGAAAAGTGAACTGGCTAACAACAGTGAGCTCTCAGCCAATCACAAGTGTTCTCATCCCACCACCCGGGATTTGGCCCTCAAAGCCTCCAGATCAGGCTACTCACACCTCGGCCATACTCATCATCATAGGCTTCATCTTGAACTCTTCCACCACCTCAGCCACAGCCTTCCTCATAGCCTGCAGAGGGGCCAAGTGTGGCACAGAAGAAATACAAGGTTTTACAATATGTTCTTTATGAACCTTTATTAAGCACTTACTGTTTTGTTCTACAGGGGTCCCTGCCTTGGGGGAGCTCATACTCTCAGGTGGAGGCAACAGACAAGTAATTACAGAACTGTGTACAAGGCATACAGGAAGGTTTCTTGCATTAGTCTTGGGTATGGGAAGATTCTTGGAGAAGTAGTGCCTCTGTTGGAACTTGAAGAATAGAAGTTAATGCAGATTGGGTTGCAGAAAACAGATTTTCTTGGCAGAAATGTGTATGGGGTGGGGGTGGGAGGAGGAGATATATAAAAATCCTAGAGTCAGTAGAAAACACTAAGGGTGAGGAGCTGAAAATAGTTTGATTCATTATGGCCATCAGATGGGTTCTTCAGAGCACTCAGCAATCATACTGGGACATAGACACCCAAAGCATAGCTGGTATATGGCTCTGAGGGGGAGAATGGACACAGCTAAAGCTAGACAGCTTTAGCTGGGCATTGGTAACTCATGCCTGTGTAATCTTAGCTACTTCAGGAGGCTGAGATCTGAAGATCACAGTTTGAACCAACCTAGGCAGGAAAGTCCGAGACACTTTTTTTTAACTAACCAGCAAAAAGCCAGAAGTGAAGCTGTGGTGCAAGTAGTAGAGTGCCAGCCTTGAGGGAAAAACTAAGGGACTGCCCTGGCCCCTGGCCCTGGCTGAGCTTAAGCTCCACTGTTATCACATAGACACACAAAATCTCTCTCTCTCTCTCTCTCTCTCTCTCTCTCTCTCTCTCTCTCTCTCTCACACACACACACACACACACACACACACACGAAATCACACACACACACACACACACACCCCACAATTAGAAAGGTAAGCAAGACTCAAGTTTCAAAGTAAGCTGCCCTAAGGGACACTGTCACTGGAAGCCACTGAAAGGTTTTATGCTGGAGTAAAACACATTTAGCATTTTAGAAAAGTAGAAGTGCCGTTGTTCTGTAACACAGAGGAAGGCAAACCTGAGTATGATTAGTTATTTGGAAGTTTCCGATGAAGTGCCATTTGGACTGATCTTGAAGGACCAATAGCATTTTAACAGGTAAAAGGGCAGGGGATAAATAGTATTAGATGAGGCATTTATGTTGAGAAACTGCCCAAGTGAAAACAGGTGGCTTGAAATCATTGACGGCATTAGGGGAACCAAGTGTAGATTAAGATGAATGTAATATTAGAGATGGGGTATGATGGGAGCCAACATCTCACAAGAAGGGAGAAAAGTACAGAGTTTCCTGGGTTTGGGAGCTGTGCTCTTACAAGGAAGGGATCATTGTAGGTCTTCATCTTGAGCAGGTTAAATGTGAATTTTTCTAGCCCCTGTTGCTGGATTCGCTCCAGCCCAATGATCTTGAGCATCTCAGTGGCTTCATATCGGTCCTAGTGGGAACAGGGAAGGAGGCAGGGATATGAAAGAAAGGCTTCTCATCTTCCAGTCCTGTCCTAGTGCCGAGGAAGGAAACGCACAGCTTACCTCAATGGCTACAGAAGAATTCATCTGATCAAGAATGGCCCTGGTGACTGCAGCAGAGTGCACCTGCATAATCTTTATCAACATCTTCAGTGCCTATGAAGGATGAGATGGACCAGGGTGTACAGGGGTGCACTTGAGGGCTAGGCCTAGAACTCATTGGGAACAGGTGAGATCCTTTCTTCTGCCTCATTGGTTCTTGAGTGTAAACAAGTTGTCATGTGCACCTGTGCACAGCTGTGCATGCTTCTGTTGTGCACATAATCCTATACTCATACAGGTGTGTATTTATAAACATACAGAGGACCCCGTGGTCCCCTAGCTGAAGCTTATTTAGTTTGGGATGAGGATGCCAGGATTCAAACTCCACCCCAGCCAACAACTAGTCTTTATTTTTTTGGGTACTCCTAGAAAGCCTAATTCCACCCCCCCCCCACCAACTCCCACTCCCTGTACCTTCATCTGATTAGTCTTGGGCCCTTGGTGCAGACAATTCAGCAAAAACTCTTGGGCTGTGTTGCTATGGGGCCTCAGGAAACCCAAGCACAGAGCTGCTTCCAGGGTGGTTTCACTCAATGGCTTTTTCATGAGCACCTTCAGCATGCATACCAGCTCTTTTTCATTCTCCACCTGAAGCCTCTGAGAAGACAGCAAGTGTTAGTGCTTTGTCCTATACTTTTATTTTTTGTCAGCCATGGGGCTTGAACTCTGGGCCTAGTCTCTGTTCCTGAGCTCTTCAGCTCAAGGCTAGTGCTCTGTCACTTGAGCCACAGTGCTACTTATTTTCTGGAAGTTAATTGGAGATAAGAGTCTCATGGATTTTTTTTTTTTTGCCAGTCCTGGGCTTGAACTCAGGGCCTGAGAGCTGTCCTTGGACTTTCTCAAGGCTAGAGCTCTACCACTTGAGCCACAGCACTACTTCCAGCTTTTTTCTATGTATGTGGTATCAAGGAATTGAACCCGGATCTTCGTACATGCTAGGCAAGCACTCTACCACTAGGCCAAAACCCAGCCCTCTCACAGACTTTTGTGCCCAGGCTGGCTTTGAACCATGATCCTCAGATTTTGGCCTCCTGAGTAGCTAGGATTATAGGCGTGAGCCACCGGAACCAGGCTTCCTCTAGTCTACACTTTTAAAATATAAAATCATGGTATTGTTCTGCTTAAAAACCTCCAACAACTCCCTGTCCCGCTCAGAGTAAAAGCCCAGTTACTGAAGTAGGCCAAAAGACATGTGAGCTAGTCTCCTATTAACTTCTTTGTCCTGAACTTCACCTCCTATCTTTGCATTGACTGATCCCTCTCAGGGATCTATGAGACTAACCCCCTCATCTTCCTGTTTTTGTTCAAATGTAGTCTCTAAACGAGACTCCTATCTAATATCAAGTACAAACCACCTCCACCCCTCATCAGCATCCCTAATAACTGTCCTCCGGTTACTTCATTTTTCCTGTCCTTTGTGAAATAGTACCCAATTTTCTAAATGTATTGTTTATTGTGTTGCCTACAAGAATGTAAGCTCCACTAGGACAGGGATCTTTGCCTGTTTGATTGACCAGTTTATCCCAAGGCCTATGATGATGCCTGACATGTGATAGCTGTCTTAGATTTATTCACTCAATAAGGAGATGAGTGATGGGTTCTTTCTCACATGGAGCCGTAATGGGATCAAAGAGAATCCTGACACAGAGGGGACTGAGTAGTGTCAGAGGACTTGCTTGACTCCTGTCTTCTGTTGACAAGAGATTTTGCTCAAATAGGTTGTTTTAGAAATGATTATTATGGCTACCATTTAAAGAATGCAGGTTGGGTGTTAGTCTCTCCAACCATTCAGCAAACAATTACTGTATTTTAAATATGAACAATCTTTATCTCTGAAAGCTGCCTTTTCAGAGGTTCTCCACGGAGGGAGTGATACATGCTGCTGTTCAACTCTACAGAGAGCTCTGTAGAGTTCTTCCTCTATTAATAGAGTCTTCCTGACCCAACCCCCAGCCAAACCCACCAAGTTTCCTCCTCTCTTGTCACCTTGTCATTAGGGACAGCAGCCCAGGAGTTCAAAGCCACTCGTAGCCCTCTCAGAGTCTCCATCTTTTGACACATATCTGGAGTCTTTAACTGATCGATGATAGCCTGTATCACATATTTATTCCGGCAACCTGGACAGGAAGAGTCCTCAGGTCAGGGCAGAGACTCAAGAACTCTTCTTTATGAGGATTCATATTAAATTCCATTGTACTCTCAGTGAAAATCCTTCTCTGAGTACTAAGTTGCAGGATGTTTTCCAGTCTCCCAGGTCACCAGAGCAGCTGGCCAAATGAGTAGTAGCTTCCAGAGCTCGTCTCCCATTCACCCTATTTTTCCTTCTACTCAGTAGTACTTAGCACAATTCCCAGACCCTGGCAAATGCAGTGGGTTTTTATCTTGCTTGCTCCTATCTTTACCCAGAGGAGGAAAAGGCTGCACTTCTGCATCTAGTACCTCCTCTAGGGTGAGGATGTACTTACCCAGTATGGCAAGAGTTCGATAGGCCTCACATTTCACGTTCTCTGGACCAGTTTGGGCCTGATTGAAAAGACAGGTGGTGGAAACATACCATAAAGTGATGGAAATGCAGCACTTTAACTCGTGTTAAATTTTTATTTATCAAAGAGAAACTGAAGCCTTGAGAATATCTTGTTGCTGCTTACAGATGAACAGAATCCAGACAGGCTGGTAGAGCAGAAGGAACACTGAGCCTGGGAGTTTAGGCTTAGTCAAATCTAACTGGTATCTAGCAGCAAGGTAGGTTTCCAGACTTTTTTATTGTTGTTCTGACAGATACTATCACTGATTTTAGTGTTGTTATAGGATTTCAGTGAAATTATGAATCAGAATGAATATCCCAAATTTGAAATTGACATGTGATCCTGAAGCTTTGTTAAGGTAGAGAACTGGAAGTTGCAGTTCTTCTGTGGTCTTGTGGTCTGGAATCTTTTCAGTTAGATTAAGAGGATTTTCTCTTTTCCCCAAGCTGCTCTTTAGCGAGGCTATGGCATGAGAGCAGGGGGACATGCCACTCACTGGAGGCTCTTTCTTCAATGTCACACACTAGATCCTCTTTATTCATGGGACTTGTCCTATCATTCTGGCATCCTTGGGAGCCTTGCGTTTGTTTAGGTACCCATCATCCTCTATATGCCTCAGACCACTTTCTCCTTTTCTGAACTCCTTGCAGCCCCCGACTCACCACCTGCCAGAGTGCCTCCATGACAAAATTGGCATTGATGCCCAGGTGCCTCAGAGCCTACAGGAAAGGGATGGGAGAAAGGGAATTTGGATAGCACTCCCAGAACTACCCTCCTCTGGAACCAGCTGGAATACTCTACCTATCCCCACCACCCACCTATAGCTGTTTCACTTTCCAGCTCAGCCACTTCCTAGCAATGAGTATGCCCTTCCATCCTTGCTACTTCTCACCTGCACAGCATACAACTGCTCTTCCTCTCTTGGAGACGTCAGGTATTGTGTTAGTTCCTACAGCCAATGGGAAGGAAGAAAGAAAACTATAGCACTGTAAATTGAAAAGAGTTCAACCAATCTGACTTCTTTCCCCAGATCCCTCTGTTTTATAGGCAAGGACTGAAGGCTAAAGGATGCTAAGGGTTTCTACAAGGTAGGGATACCTCCTTTCCTTCCCCATCAGACTTCTCACCTTTAACCTTTTCCATTTCAGGGGTTCCTTAGTAGGGTCTAAGGAACTTGATGTCACCAGAGGTCTTGAAATCAGCTTGCTTATGGGGACGTGGATGAACTGGACAGCTTCTTTGTAGAACCTATGTGAGAAACTGCTCAGGTGATCAAAGCCCCCCCCCACCCCAAGTTACAGCCCCATAGAGCTTCAGCCTAGCTCAGAGATAGAAGAAGAGAAAGTCAGAAGAGGGGGTCAGTGATACCCATCAAGCCAAGTTGCCTTTCTACTACAGTGTCTGGATGCAGACTTTCCTCTACCCCCACCCACCCTTGCCTTTTTCTTCCCCTTTCCTAGAAGACATGGAAGACGTGAAGAGTATGGAGGCAGGAAAAGCACACCTCGGTTGTTCTTTGCTTTTCTGAAACACCTTCAGGGCCTCGAATTGTTTTCGCTTATCCAACAGCGTAAACCAGTGCGTGAACTCCTCAGGAACGTCATGGAAAGATAATGGAACTGCGCCTGGCTTTCTGGGGTGCTTCCGCCAGACCTCTGGACTTGGGGGATACTCTTCCCTTGGCATCTGGAGGATCGAGTGGCAGAGTTGTCAAAGAGGTCCTCTAGGCCCTTACTTGAGCTAGGGCAAAGTGGGGTGGGGGAATGGAGGGAGAAAAAGGTGGAAGGTGGGAAAGATGACCTGTTCAATTCCCCTTCCAGTCTTGCTGTGAAGATCCAGAGAGATTCTGATCTTAAAATATTGTTGTTTTTGTTGTGTTAAAACAGGTGCTTGAACTCAGGGCCTAGGTGCTATCCCTGAACTCATTTGCTCAAGACTAATGCTCTATCATTTGAGCCATAGCTCTATATCTGGCTTTTTGTAGTTATTGGAGGTAAGACTCCCACAGATTTTCCTGCTCTGGGTTAGCGTCCCACCAGGATTCTCAGATCTTTAGACTCCTGAGTTACTAGGATTACAGGTGTGAACCACCAGGCACCCAGCTTGAGGTTGAGATTTGAAGCCACAGGTTGGTTAGTTTAAGATCTCAAAGCCTGTTATAAAGGTTATATGGCCAGGAAGATAAAAAAAGAAAAGACCAGGGCTTGGGGTTGATGTGGAGTAAAGGTGACGAAAAGATCATTTTTGAGCTCCCTGTGTGTGCTAGGGATGCTGTTAACTTCCTCAGGGGTTCAGAAATATCACCTGTTTAATTGGAAGAAAATTGTAAAAACTTACTTTTTATGCTGGGATCAAATCTAGTGCCTTGTAAATACTGCAAGTTCTCTACCTCTGAGATGCATCACTAGCCCTACACTGTACCCTACAGCTCCCACTGAAGAGAAGGTTTTAGGAGGATTGAGGATTTGGGCTGGGATCCAGCCCTGTCTCCTTTTTTCTTTTTTTTTTTGCCAGTCCTGGCCTTGAGCTCAGGGCCTGAGCACTGTCCTTGGACTTTCTCAAGGCTAGAGCTCTACCACTTGAGCCAAAGCACCATTTCTGGCTTTTTTCTATGTATGTGGTACCGAGGAATCGAACCCGGGTCTTCATGCATGCTAGGCAAGCACTTTAACCACTAGGCCAAACTCCCAGCCCCTGTCTCCTTTTTTTACAGCACATTTCTCTGGACTACAGAAAAAAGATTTTAGCCCATGGTTTCCAGCTATGTGACTGAAAAAAATCAAAACTTTTCAAATTATGGCTGTGAGTACAGAGGATGGAGCATTTAACTCATGGTGAGTAGAGTTTTCAGATTTAAAAGCAACACCAAAATAAAGCCTAACCAAGATATCAAGCTAAATTTGGATTTGGGGTAATGAATGAAATATTTAGGACATGAGTATTTAGGAATGATTATATAATAAATCAATTATGATTTATCTAAAACTTAAATTTAATTGGGCATTCTGTATTTTATCTGGCAGCCCTAATGGAAGATCCTCTAACTAAGCATCTCCACGCCAAATAATAAGAATTTGGAGAACATGGCACTGTGGCTCAAGTGGTAGCGTGATAGCCTTGAGGAAAAGAAGCTCAGGGATAATATCTAGACTCCTGAGTTCAAGCCCCAAGGCTGGGGAAAAAAAGAATTTAATATTACATTGGGCAACCCTGAGGACTGCTGTACTAATGAATGAAAATGGTTCCTATCAGCAAGCATTCCCTGAGTAGCCCAGGCCTTATAGACTTTTGTATCATAGCAGCTCTATATAGAGGAGTAGTCAAGGATTTGCCTGTGATAGAGGAAACTTCTGAGGCTCAGAGAGGGCAGGTAACTTGTTGTCCAAGATCATCCAGCCTTAATGGCAGTCCCAGGAGTGAATGTTAGAGTTGTGTGAACTGGCCTGAATGGTAAGAGCCAGCCCCTGCTACTTTGGCATAACTCCCAGAGTAGCAAAAGAGATCTTACCTTAAAGCAGGACAGAGGCAGGTGAACAGGAACTATGGCTTTCCTGAATTCTGGCAAGAAAGAAGGTATACGAGTTGGTGTGGAGAGCAGACTGTGGGTGGAGAAGATGCTGGAAAGACATGGATCCTAACTCTGCAAACTGCTGAGGAGCTGGATATTTATCTTACTGGCTTAACATATCCAGTGAACCTGCCCTGATTTTCCCCCTGCATTTGCTAACCTCTCTCTCTCTGTCTCTATCTCTGTCTCTCTCTCTCTCTCTTTCTTTTTTTTGCCAGTCCTGGGCTTGAGCTCAGAGCCTGAGCACTGTCTCTGAACTTTCTCAAGGCTAGAGCTCTACCTCCTGGGCCTCAGCACCATTTCCGGCTTTTTTCTAGTATGTGGTACCGAGGAATCGAACCGGGTCTTTGTGCATGCTAGGCAAGCACTCTACCTCTAGGCCAAACTCCTGGCCCTTGCTAAGCTCACTCTTGTGCCATGTCTGGCTGGGACCGAAAGCCATGCAACCTTGCCTTTTCAAAGCTCCCTGCCCCAAACTCTGTTCCTGTTATTTCATCCTCACCTTTGGCCCTGTCTCGATATTCCAGCCATGGATAATGGAACATGGATTTGAAGACTTCAGAAGCACCCATTGAGTCTTCAGGGTCCATCTTTTTCTCCGGGTGGGGTCTGGATTGAGCTAAGGCAGCTGACAACTCAGGCTTGTGGGGGAGTGGAAGAGATTGTCCTGAGCCACAGGAGGGACCAGCAACCAGATTGCTCTGGGTGCCGAGCAACCAGATTGCCTCAGTAAATAGAACACTCAGGTTCCACTCCTGAGCTCTGCCTCTGGCACCTATTGGCCTATGGGCTGAGCTGGCCTCTTTACCTCTTTGAGCTTCACTTTCCTCATCTGGAAAGTGGCAAAGTTGTTCCTATCTGGCTAACTACAGCCTTGAAAGCTAGAGAGATTCCATCATGATATACACAAGCTGCATGTGATAATTCGCAGCTGTAATCTCAACTGGTTAGGAAGATGGTGGTCCGAGAGTGGACAGGGTAAAAATGTGAGACCCTGTGGGCAAAACTAAAACAAAAGGGACTGAGGACATAGCTCAAATGCTTGTGTAGCATATAACAAGGCTCTGAGTTCAAACTCCGGTACTGAGAGAAAAGAAAACAAACAACAACAACAACAAAAACTAGTAGTAACTGATTTTCTTCCTGGTTGTGGGGCCTTGGACAAGTCATATCGGTCTTGTCAAGTGTTTTCTTGGCTGCAAACAACTAATAATAATACATATCCCATAGGGTTAGAAAACTGATGGGGCTGGGCCAAGGCTTGGGACCCAGCACTGCTCAGTTAATACCAGCTGCACTTGGTCTTGTATCTGTCATCAGTGTGTGTTCATGGAGAGGGACTGGCAGACTGAGCTACTGCTGTTGTAAAAACCTACAAAATAACTTCTCTTCCTTATCTGAGGTCTCTGGGATTGCCACTACATGCTGTTCCTGGGACAAGAGTGGTGCCAGGGGTAAGAGGTGGAGGCGCTAAATTGGAAGGGCCAGCTGAAGCCTGAGGACACTGAGGGGCAGAAGCAAGTAGATAAATACATTTGGGGGCCACTTGAGAGTGAGGATATAGTGAATGCCATCCCTCCATGGAGCGAATCACTCTTTAGTTACTTTACTGCTTGCCTGCTCATGCTCCCTTCCAGAGAGCTTCTACTCCCAGCCCTGCTGACCTGGCCATGCCCTAGCCCCTGAGGCGATTCTCCCAGATAGGGGAGGCTGTTAGGATCCAGACTGGGTGGTAGGATCTTTGCCCTCTCAGGGATAAATTAAGGAATGATTTAGGAAGAAACTTCTCAAGCTGGTTAGGACAAGAACAAGAAGCTTGGACCCTTAAAAAGAAAAAAAGAATGCTTAGGAAGAAGGAGGATCCCCAAGATAGAAATCAAATCAGGGAGCCAGCTGTTATGGCCTTGAACATCTTTTAATGACAGATTTTACATTTGCCGGTCAGCACTTGTGAGGGCCTGAGATGGCGTCTTTTTCCTGTGGGAGCCCCCCATCTTCCTTCTTTGTCTCAAGAGGCATGCTGACTTCCTTTCTGGCTACAGAGCCATGGTTGATAGCCTGGAGGGTCTGAAAGTACTGAGCCTGGAGACTTTCTGTTGCTCAGACAGAGCCTCAGTAATTCTAGGAGGTTGCTGGAATCGCTGAGGTGTGGTTGAATCTGTGTCCTTCCAGGGATGATTGGCAGGGGTTGGGGAGGAGCTTCCCAAGTTACAGGAAGAGCGAACAGTAGCAGATGGGTTTACACAAGGTTCAAGGTTCGTGATCAGAGTCAAGGTGTCTTCTGTCCTAGCTCATCTCCAAAGAGTTGATGTATTGCCGAACCCATTTCTTCTCAGGGTTGGCACATACCTGGCGGTTCTTACGAGTCACAAAGCTGGAGAGGAGAAGACAGTGAGACCTTGTTAGGACTGGGACAGCCAGTTCTGAGTACAAGGTAGATTGAGGATAAAGGGACATGGTCATAGTAGCAAGGGAGGGTACTTTTTTTGGAACCCCATAAGCATTTCTTTATTCATTTGTTTTTGTGCCTGTACTGGGACTTGAACTCATGGCCTCACATTCGAGCTTGGCTTTTTTTTTCACTCCAGGCTGGTGCTTTACCATTTAACCCATACCTCTACTTCTAGCTTTTTGTTGGTTAATTGGAGATAAAGTCTCACCGAATTTTTTTTTCTTTCTGGCTTTGAACTGTGATCCTCAGCCTCCTGAGTAGTTAGGATTATAGGCATGAACAATGTGAGATCCAAGGGCCTGGTGCTAGAGACATGACTCAGAAAGGTTGAGGGCCCTGAGATCCTGGCGGCATTAAAACACTTCACCCATTCGGCTGCATCACCCCGTGATGGCTGACCCATGTGGAGTCCTGAGAGTTAGAGGCTATGCCTCTGCAGTCAGGAAGGTCAGTCCAACTGTCTCCTTGTCTGCCTGCTGTGAGACTAGTTCTGTGTGGGAAAAACATGGGTCTAGACAGCTATGCTGCCAAACAACCCATAACTTTGGTTGGTTCCACCTACTTGGCTCCTCATTATAGCTTCCTCTTTAGAGTCTGTTCCTATACATTATTATATTATTATTATTATTATTATTATTATTATTGTGGGTCATGGGGCTTGAACTCTGGACCTGGGTGGGGTCCTTGAGCTCTTCAGGTCCAGTCTACTACCCTACCCCTGACCCACAGCCCCACTTCCTGTTTTCTAGTGATTAATTGGAGTTAAGAGTCTCCCAGTCTTTAGTGCTGGCTTTGAACTTCAATCTTCAGATCTCAACCTCCTGAGTAACTAGGATTACATGCATGAACCATCGTGCCCAGCCTTATTATTATTATTATTTTTGCCAGTCCTGGGCTTGAGCTCAGGGCCTGAGCACTGTCCTTGGCTTTTCCCTCAAGGCTAGAACTCTACCACTTGAGCCTCAGTACTACTTCCGGCTTTTTTCTATGTATGTGGTACTGAGGGATTGAACCCGGGTCTTCATGCATGCTAGGCAAGTACTCTACCACTAGGTCAAACTCCCTGCCCCAGCCTCATATTATTTTAAAGTTGAGCATTGTCCAGGCATTGATGACTCACACCTGGAATCCTAGAGACTCAGGAAGCTGAGATGTGCAGATCATGAGTTGAAGCCAGACTAGACTGAAAAGACTCTTACTCCAAGTAACCAGCAAAAAGCCTGAAGTAGATCTGTGGCTCAAGTGGCAGAATGCCAGTCTTGAATGAAGAAGGTTTGTGAGAGTGCAAGACCCTAAATTTGAGCCCCAGTACTGGTGCACAGAATAGAAAAAATGAGCATTGATTTTACTTACTTAAGGTAGGACAGTATAAATAGGAGTTCTCATAGGAAGAAAATTAACTAGTGTGCAGCTTGATTGAAGTTCACAGTAACAAGGATGGAGAGAGGAGCCTGGCTATTTTAGGAGCTGGAGGATGGTGCAAGTGGGTAGGGGGTCCTCAGAAGAGGGAGGATTAGCTCTGGGAACTAGAGATATCCCTTCCTCACCCTTGTTTCCCCCAGAGAAAACCCTGCGACTGAGACTCACACGACTGCTAGGTTGGAGCACTTGCTGCTGGTGTAGAAATACTCCTGGACGTGGGTTAGAGGCAGTGGGCGAGAGATATAGGCGAAACAGCAGGGGGTGGTGTCCGAGGCATCTGAGGAAGGAAGGAAGAAACCCTGTTATCCATTGCAAATGTACACTGGGCAGTTTGATGGATAGAAAAGAGGTTTCAGCAGTCATTTGGTCACAAAAACACAGTGGCATAGAGGAGAGTCTGTCAGAAGTTAGAAATCTCACTTTGACCTTTGCGTCATATTATTACAACTTACCCTGACTTTCAAGATATTCTGGACCTTCTGCCATGTCTAGGGCGCTCTGCTTTTATTCTCCTTTCAGAGTTCCCAGTGGGTTTGAAACTTGGTTTCTTTGAAATGTAGGATATGTTATGCAGAGCCTTTCAAAACTGCAGCTCAGTGGCTTAATCAGAAATTTAGTGGGGCCAGAGACCGGGAGTTTGGCCTAGTGGTCGAGTGCCTGCCTAGCATGCATGAAGACCTGGGTTCGATTCCTTGGTACCACATACATAGAAAAAAAAAAAGCTGGAAGTGGTGCTGAGGCTCAAGTGGTAGAGCTCTAGCCTTGAGAAAGTCCAAGGACAGTGCTCAAGCCCTGAGCTCAAGCCCAGGACTGGCAAAAAAAAAAAAAAGAAATTTAGTGGGGCCAGAAAATACATATGGTACCTTGGGAGCCCCTGGCCAGACCACAGTGAGAACTCTGAATCAAGAACCTAAAGTTACTTCATTCCAGATACTTATAAGAAGCTCATTTCCCACTGCCTAGCAAGGCTGTGATGTTTATTTCCCCAGTCGAACCTTGCTTGAAAACCCATTTCCTTGCTTCCTAGACAACTAACCTAATCTCCCAGGCCTTGGTTTCTCTTCTATATGCCAAAAGCATATAGAGTAGTTGCATTAAATAAGATGACATATAGAGCAATGGCTACTGACACACACTAGACATTTATTCTTTCTCAAGCTTAACTTTTTTTCCATCTATATCACGAGTGAAGCTGGGCATTGGTGGCTTACACATGTAATCCCCAGGGAGCTGAGATCTGAGGATCAGAGTTCAAAGCCAGCCTGGGCAGCGAAATCCATGAGGCTCTTATGTCCAATTAACCAGCAAAAGCTGGAAGGAGAGGTTTGGCTCAAGTGGTAAAGCACCAATGTTGAATGCAAATGCCAAGCAAGAGTCCAGGGTCCTGAATCTAAACTCAGGTATCAGTGTACATATGTGTATACACACACAACTCAAAAAGAAGAAAGAAAAATACAAAAATAAGGAAATAGAACTGTCCTGGTAGGTTTAGAAGTTGCTTAAAAACTCTGCTGGTGACAGGTATGAGTCATTTTTTTCAGGATCTGCTTGAGCTAGCCCTGCCAGCACATGCATGAACCTGGGACATTTGGACAAAACAGCACATAAGAAAGTAAATAATGGGGGCCGGGAGTTTGGCCTAGTGGTAGAGTGCTTGCCTAGCATGCACAAAGACCCAGGTTCGATTCCTCGGTACCACATACATAGAAAAAAGCCAGAAGTGGTACTGTGGCTCAAGTGCAGAGCTCTAGCCTTGAGAAAATCCAAGGACAGTGCTCGTGCCCTAAGCCCAAGCCCAGGACTGGCAAAAAAAAAAAAAAAGTGACTAATGGGATTCAGACAGTGTAGCAGGCCTGGGAGAGTCCCCATCGCCTGTTCATGGCAAGGGATAGTAGGATGAGGGTGGGCCTTTTAGGTGAGAGGGTGGTCTGATTCCATAGGCAGAGGCGTCAGGGTGAGACTTACATGGGGAGGCAGATGCGGTTGTGCAGAGGGCTGCAGTGGTGAGAAGGACAGCGAGGGCTGCTGCAGACATCATGGTGCCTGAGTTGCAGGATGTGGCAGGTGCTCTGCTATCTCAGGATCCCTCCACAGCTCAGGACGGCTGTTTATAGGGAGCCAGTGGCCCCTAATGGGAGTTTCCAGAACACTGCCCAGTGTGTTGGCTGATGTCACAGTGAAGTTGTACAAAATGGAAAAGAAAACTGAAACAGTCTCCGGAAATGTGTGTGGCTTTCCTTTTTTTTTTTTTTTGTTTAGTCATGGGGCTTGAACTCTGGGCCTGGGTGCTGACCATGGGCTCTTCAGCTCAAGGCTAGCACTCTACTCCTTGAGTCACTTCTTGTTTTCTGTTGGTTAATTGGAGATAAGAGTCTCATGGACTTTTGTGACTGGGCTGGCTTTGAGCCACGAGTCTCAGCTTCCTGAGTAGCTAGGATTACAGGCGTGAGCCACTGTGCCCGACTGTGGCTTTCCATTTCTCACTGTCCTCCTATCCCGGCTGATCTCATTTGTTTCCTTTTTGCTTCACATTCCTGTGTAGATTTTCCCAAAACAGCAGGAGGCTGCTTCCCTGAAGGCAAGAAGAGAAGGGTTAGGGTGAGGATCAGAGCGGCTAGTCTTCGCTTCCTTTCTATTTTTATTTTCCTTCTCTCATCTGCAGAAGGATGTTATTAACAGGATGTTTTATTGAGGAGGGTCCTTTGGTCATGTAGTTCTTAAAGGAGGTAAGAGAACCCATCCTGTGACTGCGGCAGTGTCTCTGAGTGGCATTGGGATTCTTTTCATGAGACAGAAGTTGGAGTGATTCCTGTGGGGGGGTGGGGTGGGGTGGGGACTTCTTGCTTTCATTATGGCCACCTCTATTTACTTGCTGAATGATTTTGGGGAAAATTCCTTAATACAGCTGATTTGTTTCCTTTCTCTGGTGTGTGTGTGTGTGTGTGTGTGTGTGTGACCATCCTGGAGCTTGAACTCAGGCTCTAGGTGCTGTCTTTCAGCAAAATTGTTGGCTCTTCAGCTCAATTATTGGAGATAAAAGTCTCATGGATCTTCCTGCCCAGGGTTGGCCTTGAACTGAGATCCTCAGATCTCAGCCTCCTATAGCTAGGATTATAGGCATGAGCCATCGGTGCCCATCTTACTTTTAAAAGTAATTGTACAAATTGCTGTGAAGCAGGAATGTTCTAGGCACTGTGGTGAGCAAAGCAGTCAAAAGCATGCCCCTGAAACCACTCTGCAGGAGTGTGATCTAAAGAAGGGAACAATATAAATGAGATAAATGATAAGGTGCTCCTTGACTGTGAATCAGATTCTCACTATCTATCCTGTTGAATTATGTGACTATATCACTCTTTTTTTTCTTTTCTATTTGTCTTCAGTATTCTTCCACTGCTTTTTTTTTTTTGGTGCTAGTCCTGGGGCTTGAACTCAGGGCCTGAACACTGTCGGTGGGCTTTCTCAAGGCTAGAACTCTACCACTTGAGCCACAGCACCACTTCTGGCTTTTTCTATGTATGTAGTACCAAGGCATGGAATCCAGGTCTTTGTGCACACTAGGCAATCACTCTACCACTAGGCAAAACTTCTGGCCCTTCTTCCACTGCTTTTCAGTTTTAGACATGAGAGATGCTAAATCAATGCTGAGTTAATCTTAATAACTTTTTTTTTTGCCAGTCTTGGGGCTTGAACTGAAGGCCTGGGTACTGTCTTTGGGCTTTCTCAAAGCTACCACCTGAGCCAGCTTTTTCTATGGATGTGGTACGGAGGAATCAAACCCTGGTCTTTGTGCATGCTAGGCAAGCACTCTACCACTAGGCCAAACTTCTGGCCCAGTTTTAATAACTTCTTATGGCATGTTGAATAAATACACGAATGTGTCAGCATTCAAAATCTAGCTGTACTGTTTTCCTTTTAAGTAAAAACTATATAAACTTAAGATGTATATCATAAAGTTTTGACATATATATAGCAAAATGATTACTAAAAACATGTGTCCTCACTCATTTACCACTTTGTGTGTGAAGTAAACCCTTGAAATCTCCCTTAGCAAATTTCTTTCTTTGTTTTTTGCCAGTCCTGGGCTTGAGCTCAGGGCCTGAGCACTGTCCTTGGGCTTTCTCAAGGCTAGAGCTCTACCACTTGAGCCTCAGCACCACTTCTGACTTTTTTCTATGTATGTGGTACCGAGGAATCGAACCCGGGTCTTCATGCATGCTAGGCAAGCACTTTAACCACTAGGCCAAACTCCCGGCCCAGCAAATTTCTATTGTATAATACAGAATATACTTTTATACTGTCCTCGGCTAGTAACCCTACCTAGCATATCTTGGATCTAGTAAAATACTTTCTATTCTTCCTTTGAAGAGAAAAACTGAGATCAAGGAAAGGAAATAGACTTTGAGCTCTCAGAAAAAAAATTAAAAAAACTAAAACAAAAACTGAGCCTTGGTGAGAATTGCAAACAATACAGTGTGGTAGAAATTTCCAGTGTATAATTCCAGTATACATTCCAGCAGATGTCTGCAACTTATTATAGTTCTCAAGCTATTTATTAGGTATTAGGATTCTCATGCTGATTGTTAGATAGTTAGACTCATTCATCTTTTTTTTTCTTTTCTTCTTTTTTTTTTTTTTTTTTTTTGCCAGTCCTGGGCTTGAGCTCAGGGCCTGAGCACTGTCCTTGGATTTTCTCAAGGCTAGAGCTCTACCACTTGAGCCTCAGCACCACTTCTGGCCTTTTTCTATGTATGAGGTACCGAGGAATCGAACCCGGGTCTTCATGCATGCTAGGCAAGCACTTTAACCACTAGGCCAAACTCCCGGCCCATAGACTCATTCATCTTATAGTACTACAACTTTAGACCTTTGGCATCACCTCCTAGCCCTGGTAATTGCATCTCTAATCTTTGCTTTCATGTTTTTGATTTCTTAATATTATACATATGAGATCATTCAATAGTTTTCTTTCTGTTTCTGGTTCTCTATTGTTTACTAATGAAAGCGTTGGGCAGACAAACTAAGTACTTCCTTTCCTTGAGGCCTATGTGTCCTCACTGATAAAGTGAGAGATTGGATCCAACCCATTTTGAGTAGAGGGACCATTCAGGGATCCCATTCAGCCATGGGATCTTCCATTGATAAGTGGAGACCTACCATACACTTGTTTTGCATATGGAGGGTTCTTAGAGTTGGCAGGCTCGTTGTTGGTTGCTACCAAGACTTTGTATTTCTGGCATCCTTTTCTCCCACAAGTCTCTGGAAAGCCACAAGCTTCTCTTCTCCATCCAAGTGTGGCCATCCCAGTTCAAGTTTGGCCTTTCCACTGTCATTCACTCTTTTCCTAAGCAAAGATGCCTGGCTGCCTGCCAATTTCACACTGTGCTGTTACGAAACCAAATACAGGCTGAGAAACTGAAACCTTGTTCCATGTAGTTTCCAGTGCTTTGGTCAGACATGGAGGTAGATTGTTTTATAAATTGCTAAAGCAGGGCAAGTCTATCCAGTCTCTAGGAGTCAAGGTCCCCAAGGAAAGCTAGATGCAAAGCCACTTTCCACCCATGAGCTCTAACGTTCCTCATCTGCGAATAGGAGCCTTGGTTCATCATCCCTCAGAGGAGGAGGGAAAGAACCACCTTCCCAGCTAGGACAGCAAAGCACTGCTTCACACTCCTGTTCCAGTACGTTCTCATTTGTGCTCCATGGGTGGTGGTTAGGGATCTGCAAGAGTTGGTGTAGTTACAAACTGAGACCTCCTGGCAGGCTCACGGGATGGGCCCAGGTAGAAACGAGATTCAGACAATTATATCCTGTCATTGTCTTTTGATCTGGTTCTGGTTTGCTCTTTCTGGGTTATTCTACCCTTCTTTCCCTTTCCTGACCACCAGAAATGTATTTCAGTAGGTCTGGGGTACTGCCTTAAACAGCTGTTCTCACAATTCTGACCACATTCAGGCTGGGAGGTTGCAGCTTGCCCTTCTCCACTCTTCTCACCTCCACCACATAGGGCAGTGACTGTGCACCCCCACTTGTTTTCTGTACATAGAACCACATGTGGGATGTTTGTTGATGGGTGTTTATCAGTTCTGGGGTTATTGGAGGGACCCAAAGTACCTTAGGAAGTACATGGCTGTGGGAGTAAGGTCTTGGGGTATGTACTGCTTCTACAATTGCTGGGTGACAGCTGGCCTCAGGCCCTAGTCTGATACATCATTGAATCCTTCCTTCCTTCCTTTTTTTTTCTTCCCTGCTAGTCCTGGATTTTGGATTCAGGGCCTGGTCACTGTCCCTGAGCTTTTGTGCTTAAAGGCTAGTGCTCTACTACTTTGAACCAACATGCCAGTTTTGGCTTTTGGGTATTTAATTGGAGACAAGAGTCTCATGGACTTTCTTGCCCGGGGCATCTTTGAACCCTGATCTTCAGTTTTCAGCCTCTTGAGTTCCTAGGATTACCAGTAGGAATCACCAACGCCTGGCGTAGAGTCTATTCTTGTTTCACCACTGTTTGCCAGTGGTGTTCCCGATACTTCACTCATACTAATTCATGAAATTTCCTGTTTCTCACTCTTCAGGAACTCTTATCGTCAGAGCACTGCCCTCTGTGTTGTCCCTGCTTTTCAGCAGAAAGCCTGATGAGTCAGAACAAACTTAAGGTTGAAATCTGATAGCGCTATGTAGGTGTCTGATTAGATATCATCTATATATCTTTGGATGAACTATAATTCTTCTCTAATTTTGTTTATTTTCTGGGAATGGGGCTAAAATACCTAGCTCCTAGAACATCTCAGAATTAAATGAGGCAGTGGTACAACATAGATGCTTGGGAAGCAATTCCTTCTTTTTCTTCCCCAGAATTTCTAGGCTCCAGCATTTCTTCCCTCACTGACCTATCTTTCCTGATAATGGCGCTTATTTCAGCTGAGGCTTGGGAGGTACTGGGGTGAGGGAGGAGGAGAGCAGGCAATAATTTTCCATCAGTGGTCAAATGCCATTGTCAGAGTCTGGAGGCATTATTGTAGTGTAGAAAGCAACACCTAGAATGTGGTTATGACTCAGACTGCCTGAGGTTTGTCCCCTCTGCTTAGCTTCCTTCAAACACTCAGCTTCATGTTCTACACTTCACTGGATCTCTTTTTCAGAGCCTGTCTGTGGACTAAGACATGGTTTCTTCTTTCTTCTTGGCTGTCCTCACAGGCCAGCACACAGCTACTTTCTGGATGAGTCTCACATAGAGACTTAAAAAGGAAGTGACCAAACTTTTAGCCCCCTAACAGGAGTCTGTATTTGTACTGGATTTTGCTCCTTTCGTATTTTTGTTCTGGGACTTGAAAGTAGGGCCTGGTTGCCATCTTTTAGCTTTTTTTGCTCAAGGTGGACACTCTACCATTTGAGCCAGCTTTTTGCTGATTAACTGGAGATAAAAGTCTCATGGATTTTCTTGCCCAGGCTGGCTTCTAACTTCAATCCTTAGATCTCAGCCTCCTGAGTAGCCAGGAATGCAAGTTTGAGCATTTGGTGCTCAGCTTCTATCCTTTCCCCCGCAACTATTCTGACATCCTGGTATAATTAACTACAGAGCTGGCATGAATGGGGCCCAGAATATCAGCCAGCTCTTGGCTGCTGTTCTCCCAGTAGTGCAGCACATGCCTAAGTACAGTGTCCAGTCTAGGCAGCTGCCTTCAGCGGGGGCTATCCTTTTTGTTTTGCCTTTGATTGGATCCCAAGAAGCCCCCTGGCTTCTTGCCCATTGCGTTCAGTCTCAGAGATGGAGGACACCAGTCCCTCATTTCTCCTCTACACTGCTTCCCCAGCCCCTCTGCCCACAGGCCTGCAGAACATTCCGGCCCCAAGAATGGGAATCCTAGAACCTCTGCAGCCATTTGCATATGGAAACTCCACTGTGAATGTGGAAATCCCTCGACTGAGGATTTGGAAATTTTGCACCATGGTCAGATATTCCTTCTAAACTAGTCAGCTAACTTAATTTATTCCAGTTCCATGAATTTTGCTGCAAATGTCAGGATTCTTTTCTCCTCTACTTCTTCTTCCTTCTTCCTTCTTCCTTCCTTCCTTCCTTCCTTCCTTCCTCCTCCTCCTCCTCCTCCTCCTCTTCCTCCTCCTCTTCCTCCTCCTCCTCCTACTGCAAATGTAACTTAAAGATAAAGTCCAGAGGGATTTTGTTGCTATGTCTTCATTACACACTGTTGCAGCCCCTAAAGAGACTCAAGGTGAGGACATAAGGGTCACCTACTTGTGCTTCTCTGTGGCCCTGGGAATAATAGGCATGCTCCACTGTGCCCAGCCATTGTGCTTTCCTGCTATTTAGGATAGCAGGCTTGCATCACCACACCCAGCTATTGGTTGAGATTCTGGTTTTATTCTAGAATCCTAAGATCTTAGGTTCTGAGTGCTTCCCCAAATGAGAAGATTGAAGATCCAAACCTGGCCCTGCTTTTGAAATTGTTCTTTAGGACGCTTCATCTCAGACTCTGAGCTCTGTCCTCATTTGGCCCCCTTCCTCTGACAGGTGGATTACTGCTGCTCTGCCTGGCCTTGGATATCTCTGTTCTTGAAATATTCTCAGGTCTGTGTTCAGCTTGGCCCTTGGGGATCACTGTTTACCTGAACCTTATCACTCCCTCAAGAGTATCCTCAAGTAGCCCATTAGTAATTCATCATTGGCTGGCCTGGTTCTAGTGCCTGCTCTCTAGGTTCAGGGGACAGATAGTGGAGAGTGGAGAGGAGAGCTTTAGTGCCTTCTTACTATTTCCCAGCCTAATTGGCTAAGCATCATCAGCTCTTTGCTGGCCTATATTTTCCACTATTACTTGGCTTCTTGGATAGCCAGTGAAGACCCTTGATGATAATGCCAATAGCTTTAATCAATAATGGTTAATAAGAACTAGAATTGAAAAATTGGTGAGCTGTAATTTTCTACTTTGCAGACACTCTTCTAATTACTTTAAATGAGTCATCTTATTTTATGTGCCACAATAACCCCATGGAGGATGTACAATGATTAATTCCACTTTATAGACTGAGGCACTGTGAGGTTAATTAAATTCTCTGAAATCACATAGTGCTGGAGCTTGCCAGGCACACTTCATCTTATTATTGTTATCCTTCCTAGTCTACAGATGAATTCACTGAGATGGGGGTGTCTTTGATGTTTCTCCTATCTGGAAGTGGAACATATGTCCCTGGACCGTTTTTTTTTGGGGGGGGGTGCCAATATTGAAGCTTGCATAAAGGGCCTAGAGCATTCCCTTAGGTTTTTTTTTTTTTCCCCTCCAGGCTGATACTCTACCACTTAAGCCACACACCTCTACTATCAATGTTTTGGTAGTTAATTGAAGATGAGAGTCTCATGAACTTTTCTGCCTGGCTTGGCTTTGAACCATGATTCTCAGATTTCAGCTTCTAGGGTAGTTTAGAATTATGTATGATATGAGCCACCAGTGCCCAGATCTTTTTGACAACCTCAACTGGTAGATGTGGATTGGCTAGGTTAGGCACTGTTCTTTCTCACATATGTTCTCTGGAAGTGTAGCATATTGGAGAGATCATGTAGAGAGACTGGACCAAAGACGAGTCTGACTGCAACTGCGTGAGAGAGACCTCATTCCAGAACACTACCCCACCCCCTCCCCAGCCATGCCTTTCCTGAATTTATGGCCTATGAAAGCTAGGAGCAGTAACACAGCTTTTGTCTTATGCCATTAAAAGCCATGTTCAGGGAGCAATTTATAATATAGCGTTGATTTTTAGAACATGATTCTTGTGAAGTGTGAAACATGATATCGCAAGATAAGACACGTTCTCCTGCTGAGTTAATTTAGGCTGAAGGAAATTGAGAAAACCCACAGAAATCGGAAAGCATCTCTCTGACCTTTCTCTTCTTTTTCCCTTGAAGCATAAGATAAATCATCAGAAAATAAATCTTGACCTACTTCCCTGAAAAAAAGTCACAGACCCTCATTCTACAGAAGACCTGCCCTACCAGAGACTAAGAAAAATCTGAACAAACAGGTTTCCATCCTGTCTTACCATCAGAACCTATGCATTGCTTTTTTGTTCATACCTTTGCAGGGCTGTCTATAAAAATACAGCCTTTTTTTTTCTGGTGTGGGGGGAGTGTTTTTAGGTTTTTATTTCTGAAAGGTCCTGATGTCACATAAAACTTACACTGAATAATCTTGCATGTTTTTCTTATTATTGCATTTTTTCATAGGGCTCTCATGAAACCTATAGTGGGTAAGAAAAAGAGCTATTACTTAGTACAGTCTGTAATAAGATTTTTTTCATATTCCCAAGGTACCCTTTAGTAAATGACTCCTTATATCAGAAAAAGAAAATCCGACTCCTCTGTAGGACATTCAGAAATCATGACAGTCTCAAGATGACCTCTTCAACACAAATTCAACTTTGGAGAGAGTTGGTATTATAGAGGAGAAAAAGCAGTTTTCCCTTTTCCATTGCAAGCTTCATGGCTGATATCCTAATAACAAATATCAACAGGACAAACAAGTTCATTTAACCAATTTTTTATGTGCCACAGGAACCCTCAGAAATGAAAACCCAGGGAAAACTGTTTATATATATATATATATATATATATATATATATATATATATATAATTGTCAGTCCTGGGGTTTGAACCTAGGGCCTGGGCACTGTCCTTGGACATATTTTGCTCAAGGATAATGCTCCTTGAGCCACAGTGCCACTTAAGGCTTTTTCTGAGAATGTGGTACCAAGGAATCGAACCCAAGGCTTCGTGTATGCTAGTTGAGCACTCTACCACTAGGTTATACTCCAAACCCCAAACTATATTTTTATGTCTCAGTGGGGGTTTTTGTTGTTGTTGTTCTTTCCTTATTTAGAGACAAAGTCTCATTGGTAGTTCAGGCTGGCTTCAAACTCCTGCTTCTGCCTCCTAAGTGCTGGGACTACAGGTGTGTACACCACATCCAGTTTGTGCTTACCATGTAAGTGTGTTTTGGCCTTCCTAATTTCTGATAAGAAACTTTCAATCATTCAAGTTGTTTTTCTGTATGGAAGGTGTCACTTTTCTCTTTTGCTTTCAAATTTTTCTCTTTATCCTTTAATTTCCAGAGGTTCCATTTTGATAATCTATACATGGATGCATTTGAACCTATCCTATGCAGGAGAGGTTAGGATAGGCCTTGAATTTATAAATTCATATTTTTTACCACATGTGGGAAGTTTCCTATCATTTTGTATATGTTTTCCTTTGTTTCATCTCATCACCTTGCTCTGTTCATTATTTAATGTTTTTCTCTTTCTCACTCAGGTGGCATTAATTTCTATTGGAATAGATTCAGCTTCATTGGCTCTCCCTTTGTCTTTTCTAGGGAAAAATGTAAGGGCTCACTGTTTCCTGTTGACTTATTTTGGATTAATTTGGATGTTGCAAATTATGTTGGAGATTATGGCTGGAAAGTAGCTCTCTAAGTTCAAACTCAGAGAGAGAGAGAGAGAGAGAGGGAGGGAGGGAGGGAAGGAGAGAAAGAAGAGAGAGAGAGAGAGAGAGAGAGAGAGAGAGAGAGAGAGAGAGAGAGAGAGGTTCTACCATAATAGCATAATAGTCTGGAAAGCATTTTCAAAGCTAACTTGATTTAGTTATTGAAGTTTTAGCAACAAGCACTGCTTTCAGTTTTACACAAGTTTCTGTGGTTCAGAAGTCAGCCAGAACCTTGAGCTAGTTTATCCGAAGACTTTAGGATGCCCCTTTGATGATTTTCTCTGTTCTGGGTTTTGCCTTCATTCTCTTGTGGTCACTATTGCCGAGGCTCATTCTGTCCATCTATCAGAAACACCACTCAGCAAAATCTTCATGAGGTTTCTCAACAGGTACAACCTTGTTTTTTTTGTTGTTTGTTTTTTTTTTACAGTCTTCACCATCATATGTACTCTGCTTCATGTTTCTTTATAAAACTTGATGTCATGCATGCGTGTTTGCATGTGGGTTTAAAGTTTTGTTTTGTGAGTTTTTTTTTCTATCAGTCCTGGGGCTAGAACTCAGGGCCTGCAAGCTTTCTTTGCTTAAGGTTAGTGCTCTACCATATGAACTGCAACTCTACTTCTAGCTTTTTGGGGTTAAATTGGAGACAAGAGTTTCACAGACTTTGCTGTCTGGGCTGTCTTTGAACTACAATCCTCAGATCTCAGCTTTCTGAGTAGGTAGGATTGTTAAGTGTGAACCACCTGGCTTGTATGTGTTTCCTTCCTTCCTTCCTTCCTTCCTTCCTTCCTTCCTTCCTTCCTTCCTTCCTTCCTTCCTTCCTTCCTTCCTTATTTTGTCAGTTGTGGGGCTAGAACTCTGGGCCTTGGCATTGTCCCCGAGTTCTTCAGCATAAGGCTATCATTCTACTGCTTGAGACACAACACCACTTCCGGTTTTTTGGTGCTTAATTGGAACTAAGAGTCTCATGTATTTTTGTGCCCAGCCTGGCTTTGACCGGAGATTCTCAGATCTCAGCCTCCTAAGTTAGCTAGGATTACAAGTGTGAGCCACCAGCACCTGGCTGTGTTTTTTCTTCTACGAAAAGCAGCTGGTTATCCAGGCACTGTAGCTCACACCTGTAATCCTAGCTACTCAGGAGGCTGAGACTTGAGGATCAAGGTTCAAAACCAGCCTGGGCACAAAAGGACCTGAGACTTATCTCCAATTAACTTCTAGAATATGGGAAGTGGGGCTTGGCTCAAGGGTAGGATGGTAGCTATGAGCTGAAGAGCTCAGGGACAGTGTCCAGGCCCGGAGGTAGGGTGGTAGCCTTGAGCCTAACAGCTCAGGGACAGTGCCTAGGCCGAGTTCAAGCCCCAGGACCCACAAAAAAAAAAAAAAAGAAAAGCATCTGTCTTTATGCAAAGATTTAGTCTTCCATATATATATACCAGTTTCTAGTACCTTACAGTTGAATGGAGACTAGTCATTGTGTCATTTAGCCTGTAGGTGGCACTGCCTACCAAGTTTTTTAAGATTAAGCCCCGCCCCCCATTGTTTTTTTAACAACTTAAATCTTTGCCATCTTCCAGGGCCTTCTTTTTTTTTTTTTTTTTTTTTTTTTGGCAGTCCTGGGCTTGGGCTCAGGGCCTGAGCACTGTCCTTGGACTTTCTCAAGGAGAGCACTTTACCACTTGAGCCTCAGCACCACTTCCGGCTTTTTGCTATGTATATGGTACCGAGGACTCGAACCCGGGTCTTCGTGCATGCTAGGCAAGCACTCTACCACTAGGCCAAACTCCCGGCCCTTCCAAGGGCTTCTTAAAATGTCTCAGACCTTTTGCACAGGTTGTGCCCTTTTATGCCTGGGAAGTTCCTTTCTTCCTCTAGTCCTCTCTTAGCCACACTCTCTAGGCTGTGTAGCTCAGGTTACATTCAGGTTACACGTTATTTCCACTCAGTCCCACTCAGCCAGCTAGTCATGTCCCTGGGTTTGGAGAGCTGTTTAGGATTCTTCTTCATTTTCCCCATTCTAGAATCTAAAGTTGGACCAGATGGCTGTGATTATCCCCAAGGGGCTTGCTTCACAGCTTTCCGTCTCCAAGAAGAGAGCGAATTCCTTCAGAGCTGGTGCTATCTCACAGCTGTCTCACATTGAATTCCTACCCTCCCCACTTTCCACAAACCACTCTCATCCTGTATTCTGGGAGTGAAATAATTGATGGGCCTTGGGGGAGGGGCTAAAGAAGGAAGGTGTTTCTGTTTCTAAGCAGCCTTCAGCCTTTTCCTCCTCTTTCTCTTTCCCCATCTCTAACTCCCAGGACAAAATTGTCTCTCCTCTTGGTTCAGTCACTTTGCAACCATGTTCTGGAAATTTCTTGTCCTAATTGGAGTTGCTAGCACATTTTTTTGTGACAAAGCTTGTTTCATCCATTGAAGAGATGCTTGTTTTAATTTTTAAGAGTACCAGCAATAATACCAATAGAATTATGTGTTTTTTTGCTTTTTTCTTTTCCTAAACAAAAAACAAGCTGGGTGCTGGTGGCTCATACTTGTAATCCTAGCTAATCAGGAGGCTGAGATCTAAGGGTCAAAGTTTGAAGCTAGCCCAGGCAGACAAATCTGGGCTCAGAGAATTGAAAACTGTTGCAAGCAAAATCTAGGCTCTGGGGAAGATTTAAAGCACCTCTCTAATTTCATTTATTGCTTCTTTAGAGCCTTCTTGGTAGGAATTGGCAGGGGCTTGAATGAAGGATAGATTCTAGGTCCCGGGACAAGCAGTCTTAAGCTCCATCTTCTCCTCAATCAGAAAAACACTTCCTCACATTTATTCAGCCCAAAGTTTTACAGATTAGATGTTTCTCTTGTAGAAGATATGGCTCTGGGTTCTAGTGGCATACTGATAGTATGTCCCTGGACAACTTACTGTTATCTGAGCTTTTGATTCTCTTTACAGTGAAAGCTTGCTTCCCCACTTTCAACCCCCTCTGAAAGGAAGGTCAGATACTGGCATCGTAAGACTTGTCTTAAACATTTCCTACCTGTTGAGAACTTCCTTACTTTACCTCTTCATTCTTTCCACATCATAGGTAGGTACTGGTATAATTGCTTCATAGATGAGAAAATAGACTTTTAGGCCAGGAGTTTGGCCTAGTGGTTAAAGTGCTTGCCTAGCATGCATGAAGACCCGGGTTCGATTCCTCGGTACCACGTATATAGAAAAAAAGCCGGAAGTGGTGCTGAGGCTCAAGTGGTAGAGTTCTAGCCTTGAGAAAGTCCAAGGACAGTGCTCAGGCCCTGAGCTCAAGCCCAGGACTGGCAAAAAAAAAAAAAAAAAAAAAAAGAAAACAGACTTTTAGAAGGAGTTAGTTATCCAAAGCCTCACAGCAAGTGTTAGACTTGAGATTTGAATTTGAGTGCTCCAGTTTGTGTTTAGACCTAATGATTTTAATCCTTGGATTCAACCCGAGTCTCTAGTGCTCATGCTGTTGGCAGCTCTTGGTTGTTGTTCATACAGTGCAGTCACATGTGGATACTCTTGGGGAAGAATATGTGCTCGCTTAGTCCAGGGCAAAGGCCTATAGCATTTCTAAAGCAGGCCCTGCGCCTGGTCATCTGATCCAAATCCTCATGGGACTGAGAGGGGACATATGACCAGAAATTGCAATCTGTGTTACCCAGAATTGCTTTCTCACTTCTCTTCTTGTCCCAACTGGTTCCCCTTGTTTTCTTTGTGTGGCCTTGGCTCACTCAGAGCCACTGCTCTCTTTAACTTGATAGTGGACAGAAATCCACTAGTGAACCTCTTGTAACGCATGCCCTCCCAACTGGCCATCCACGTTCCCCAGGACTGGAGGTGTTTGGGGGTAGATTTATGCAAATGAGGCCCTCACTTTGGGATGAACAGTGCTGAAAAACCCCTATGTATTTGAGGAAGAAGTAAATGTGTATGGATGCATGTGTACATGTGTATATGCGTTTATTTAAAGTCTGACATCCATCTGCCTACTTTGAAAAGACTAGATACTACTCCCTTTAAAAACAATTGGTTGGAGCCGGGAGTTTGGCCTAGTGGTTAAAGTGCTAGCCTAGCATGCATGAAGACCCGGGTTCGATTCCTCGGTACCACATACATAGAAAAAAGTCAGAAGTGGTGCTGAGGCTCAAGTGGTAGAGCTCTAGCCTTGAGAAAGTCCAAGGACAGTGCTCAGGCCCTGAGCCCAAGCCCAGGACTGGCAAAATAAATAAATAAATAAATAAATAAATAAATAAAAACAATTGGTTGCCAGGTATTAGTGGCTCATGCCGGTAACCTTAGCTACTCAGGAGGTGAGATCTGAAGATTATGGTTCAAGGCCATTCCAGACAGGGAAGTGTGTGAAACTCTTACTTTCAGTTAATCAGCAAAAAGCCTGTCGTGGAGCTGTGGCTCAAGTGGTGGAGTGCTAGCTTTGAGCAAAAAAGCTAAGGAAAAAAATAAATATTTGCAGGGCCGGGAGTTTGGCTTAGTGGTAGAGTGCTTGCCTAGCATGCACGAAGACCTGGGTTCGATTCCTCGGTACCACATACATAGAAAAAGCCGGAGTGGTGCTGAGGCTCAAGTGGTAGAGCTCTAGTCTTGAGAAAGTCCAAGGACAGTGCTCAGGCCCTGAGCTCAAGCCCAGGACTGGCAAAAAAAAAAAAAAAAAAAAAAGCAAAAGGACAGTATCCTAACCCTGTTCTCAAGCCCCCAGTACCGGCACACAATAAAATACATGAAATAGAATTCAGCACACACTAACAGCCCTTATCCTAAAACTTCTAGGAGTTTCTGACAAGGTTCATACTATGTGCTGGTAGGGATTTCCCCTTGTATACATAGAACAGCCAAGTGTTTAGACCAGCCCTGCACCCTTGGACTCCTGTGATGAACAGAAAATAAACAATAGTGCTACTCGGAGTTCTAACTTGCCCAAACCATGGTCCTGTGCTTCCTGCTTTCATCCCTTCTTTGATCTTTAGGGCTCTGTATTCTGGTTCCCTAATTCTGACCCAAGTGCTGGCTAAGGGTTTTGGAACTTCCTGCTGCCTCTAGTGTACATTCTAAGCAGATTCTGGCTCCTGCATCAATCTGAGTGAGCCTACTGCTTCACTGTCCCTGTGTCTGCTCTGGTGTCTGCCCATGAAGGTACAGACCCCAGATAACTCTGTGTTAGTGGTTCTGTCACCCTTAGGCTATGAGCTCCTGAAGGTAGGGTTTTGACCATATTTTGGTGCAATTTTAAGCTCTGATAACTCTTGTTCCAGAGAAAGCCCTGGAACAAGTAGCAGGAGCTCACTGCTCAGGGAAGACCTAGAGCAGGTCCCATGGCCCCTGTGGAGAGGTAAGGGTAGCAATAACGTGGAGGAAGGCCTTCAGCCTCCAAGCTACTGTCAGACATAGTGGTGAGCAAGGGTAATTGTGTATGTTAATGTTCTACTGATGCCAGTGACAGAAAGCAGAATCTGCTAACTCTGGCTAGTATAAAGAAAAGGAGAGAGCACATGTCTCTCTATGGATGGTAAATTAACAAACTGTGGGAGAGACATGCAGTAGAATATTGTTCAGGCCTAAAAGAGTGACATTATAGTACATGTTACCACATGAATGAGCCTTGAAGACCTTACATTATATTAAGTGAAATAAGCTAGTCAAATTTGTGGTTACAGAGAATAGAATGTTGGGTTACAGGTATGGCCCATATGGTAGAGAACCTACCTATCATGGATTTCAGACCCAACAGTGAGAGGGAGAGGAGTAGGGGGAGGGAGAGACACAGAGACACTGAGAGGAAGAGTGTCAGGGAGCTCTGGATGTGCCTGAAGTTGAATTAGAATGTAGCCAGAGGCTAGGGAAGATTGAATTCTGAAAACAGGTTCCATATTCCCCTGTCCAAGGACCGATAGTTGAGCTCACACATGAGCTCTCTTGCCAAAAATAATGCTACTGGGCCAGGAGTTTGGCCTAGTGGTAGAGTGTTTGCCTAGTATACACAAAGACCAGGGTTCCATTCCTCGGTACCACCTACATAGAAAAAAGCCGGAAGTGGTGCTGAGGCTCAAGTGGTAGAGTTCTAGCCTTGAGAAAGTCAAGTCCAGGACTGGCAAAATAAATAAATCAATAAAATAATGCTACTAAAAATGCTCTGATAAAAGCGGCCAGATCCTTCCATGTCCTATGTTGTAGAGGCCTTTGGTTTGCCAATTTTCTTATCTCTTTGGCCGTTGAACATCAGACAGATTATTGGTGCCCTAGGCACAGAGGTCATCCAGTCCAATACTAGGGGCCCAATAATGACCAGCAAAACGTGCTCTAACATTGTACACCTGCTGACCAGTGGCTGTGGTTCTGTCTACCACTCACTCACATGGCCTTGGGTTCCGGCTGTCTTGTGCTCCACAGCATCTTCTCCCTTTGCATTGCCTCAGGATCCAAGTTCAGGCTGAAGATATTGTTCAGAGAAGACGCAGAAGACACAGGGATTTCTGCTGTGTCTGGCCATGAACTCTGGAGTTGAGAGTTGTAAGAGGCGGGGGCAGAACAGGTAATGTGTAGATTGTTAGGTAAGCCTCATTGTACCCTTCGCATGCATGCCCTATCTTGGTCTTTGCCTAGACCCACAAACTCTTGTCTGTGAAAAAGCAGAGGCCAGGGAAGGGCGGTCATGGTTTCTGCACTGAGCATGCTCTTACTCCAGGTAAATGGAGTGCCTTTTTGAGACCTGAAGATAATTTTGAAAGTCAGATCTTAGAGCACAGACCTCCTCTTTCCGTCTTATTCCTTTCCCTTCTTCTTCCTCCCTTTCTCTCTTGCCTTCTATTTCTTGAGTACCTGGAATGGGGCAGATGCTAGGTCTGGTGAGAGCCACAAAACTAAGTAAAATCATATAGTCAGATCAGGCATATATAATTGGATGGAGTGAATGTTTGCATTTATGTGTCCACAAATCATTCCTATCCCAGATTGCAGTGAAGACAGGCTTTGGCGATCATATGCACACACAACTCTGGAGTCTAATGGCTAAGGAGAGACCTTTATAAAGATTTATTTGTAAAATCAAATGTTAACTCTTAGCTATTGCATTTGTGGTAGAGCTACATAGCGAACGCAAATAGATTGCCTGGCAGTGATTGTGCTAGGGAAGCACTGAGAAAATGAGGTGGCATTAGTGAGTTTCTTTCTCACATTCTGTTCAGCTTCCCATCACCTCATCATCAACCTGACCTATGCACCAGGCCTTGGCAAAACTTCTGCCCATTGAGGCTTGGTGTTGAGGGAGCCACACCCAAGCTGGGCCCCCTTCTATGTCCTGTCCACTTCCAGTGGTAAATCCAGCAGAAATGAATGAGAGAAAAGACAGGGAAGGGCACTGATAATTTTTAATTGATGATGGAGAAATCCCAGGGGGCTGGCTGTGGCTGGGGGGCTGGGCATGGAGGAGGCACTTGGCTTTTTCTCTGTAGGTTGCTGAGCTGTAACTGTCTGTTGTGCTTCTGGACCACTCAGTTCTCCTCTAGGTCCTTGATGAGGTCCTGGACCCACTTATCTTTGGGGTTGGCACAGATGGAGTGGTTCTTTTTGGTGATCAAGCTATAGAATGAACCGGAAGGGATTACAAACCAAGGGGTCCAGAAGGAAGAAACTTCTTCCCTTTCACATTCTTTGTCCCACCTTCTCTTATCAGAGGCAGTTTAGGATTAGGTTTCCTTTGGAGATAGACCCTTCAGCTAGTAGGGTTAGGAAGTATCCTTGTGTCCCTCTCCCCCCACCCCTCTTTTATTTTATCCTGGGGCTTGAACTGGGGCCAGGGCTCTGTCCCTGAGCTTCTTTTGCTCAAGCCTAGTGCTCTACCACTTGAACCACAGCACCACTTCTGGCTTTTTCTGAGTAGTTCATGGCTTTGAATTGCGATTCTCAGATCTCAACCTCCTGAGTAGCTAGAGTATAAGTGTAAGCCACTGGCATTGGGCCTTGAACCCTCTTTTTTTCCCTCAATGCCTCCCCACTTATGGGCATCTCTCAGGTGACTCTGCAGGCCTCAGAGAAAAGAATCCCCAGATTTCCCCTGGGCTGCCTCTCCCAGAGGCCTTGCTTCCTCCCTCCCCTCATGTCTGTGTACACGGGAGGGGTGGATACCTACACAATGCCAGGCTTAGAGCACTCGCTGCTGGTCTCATAATAACTGGAAATGCGCTGGCGTGGGATGGCATGTGTGATGTAGCTGAAGCAGCACTCAGCTGGGTGGTAAGGCCCTCCTGAGGAGAAAGCACAGGTCAGTGAGGTGGGTCCCTCACTAACACCAACATTTTCCCTTGATAACTTGGAGAGAGGACTTCAGGGGACCTGGTTCATCTCTCTCTACCATATTGATCGATCTCCTTTTCCCTCCTCCCTCCACAGCAGCCACCCTCCCTCCTTTCTCCTAACCCCTCCTAGAAAGATCAGCTGGTGACTTTCAACCCCAGGCTTGAAGCTCAGCAAAGCCACAGCTGCCCAGTTGGCCCAAACTATGCCAGGAATCAACTCTGAGAAGGGTAAGGGACTTGTCAGTGGTCACCCAGCCCTCGCAGGAATATTTGGGTAAAATGCTAATGGAGGGAGGTCATCTAGGGATGCAGATCCAGCCCCTCCCAGTGGCTCATCCTGTCCCCATCAGACCCAGGGCCTGCAGAGAAGGTACAGGGAAGGAAGGATACCCCAATCAGCTGTGAGGACAGTGGCCAGGAAGTTAGGATACTCAAGTTTGAATCTAATTGAGCACTTGTTTTCTTCACACTGTGACCATGTTAGTTTCTCCTACTGGTCAGAGCCAGAGTGTGTATGGCAGTGTCTTCCTGGCCCCTGAGGGTGGCCAAGTACTTGAGGGTGGGAGGGGAGGAAGAGAAGGACCGTGACCTTTATCCAGCATCACCCTAGCCGGTATCCTAACTATCCGAAATTTGCAGTGAGGGATTCCCTGGAGGGGTCTCCAAGATCTACTCAGGGCTCTGATTCTCCAATCTTAGCCCTCAGAACTGACAGAGGACTTCTCAGAGAATCAGATCAGTCAGTCAATAGATTCCCATGCACATTAGAGCAGCTTTGTGTCAACAACCTTCTGTGTTCTTCCTAGTTTCTTAAAAAAATGGGACAAAATGGAAGAGAGAAGAACAGTCTGATTGTCTCATTCTATGAAATAAGCTGGGAAGTAGTGATCTGGGCAGGAACCCTACACCCAGCCCATACCTAAGCACTATCCTGTCCTCACAGGCCATAGGTGAGGCTGGTGACAGGCTGGCCCCATATCTTAGGAGGCCAGTAGATAAAATGGTCTTCAGGGCTTCCAGACACTGCTCTGCACTCCCTCTGGGGATAATATGTCACTACTGGGTGGGCCACCTCTCCTTGATGGCAAAAGAGAAGGACTGAGAGAAGGCACAAACATCACTCCATGGTCTTAGGAGGAGGGTCTCGAGCTCTAGGGAGAGCAGGATGGAAAAAGTTTAAGTAGACTCAGATCTCCTTCTTGGGGTTTTCTGACTTTGCCTCCCAGCTACCTTCCCTCTGTTTATTTACCCATAGGGAAAGAAGAAAAGGTGTTACACTCACGTGAGGAGGATTCAGCCTTGAACCCTAGGATGGAGGAGATGAGGAGGAGGAGGAGGAAGGAGATTGTGGTCGTTAAGGCCTTCATCATTCAGGTTCTGCTTCAGGAGGAGGGCTGGCCTGCTTCTTGGGGCTTCTGAGTTCTTAGGGTGTGGATGTGTTGAGAAATGAGCTTGTTGGCCAAATCTCTTTTTCTATAAACAAGGAACTAAGATTTTTGAAAGGAAGTAGCAAAGTAGAGATGGCTCAGCAATTTCACATCTTGTACATTTGTTCCCTGTGGTATGAAGGCCATATAGAGAGCCAAAATTGAAGGGATGGAATTGTCTCTCGTGGGAATAGTTTTCCAATGGAAGCCCTTCCTTAGACGTCAACCACTTTCTTAGGGCCTGGGGAGTTATCTCACACTCAGCCAAAGATCTCAAGGCTGGGATGTGCTATGTGCCTAATTCCAGTTTTAAGTCTCAGAATAGAGTTATGTAACACCTTGTGTTTCAGGATCTGTTCATCAGAAGGCCAGAGGTTCACTGAGAGAACAGAGAGACATATTGGGAGTAGTGAGATGGAGTCTGGAGTCCTCTAAGTCAGGTGTCATCAGTCAGAAGTAGGAAATCCTCACTTACACATGTGGAAGCAGCTTTATCTCCAGCCCCTTGCCACACCCAGTGGTGAAGAGGTGCTGAGCTGCAGCGGACAACTCATTTATACAATGCTTGCCACTCACACTAATCTTTATAAAAGCCACTGGGGGATAAAAGGCTCAGAAACAAAGCCCATGCTTTGAAAGTTGATAAAACTATGTGCTTTAAAGAAACATGGATGCATGGGCTGGAAGTGTGGCCTAGTGGTAGAGTGCTTACCTTCCCTGAATGAAGTCCTGGGTTTCATTCCTTGGTACCACATACACACAGAAAAAGCTGGAAGTGGTGCTGTGGCTCAAGTGGTAGAGCTCTAGCCTTGAGGAAAGCCCAAGGACAGTGTTCAGGCCCTGAGTTCAAGCCCCAGGACTGGCAAAAAAAGAAAGAAAGAAAGAAATATGGATGTCCCAACTAAGTTCTCCAAAAACGCCTTGATTAGCTTGAGTTCCCTGTGACTCTTCAGTTTGAGCCCTTCATGAGCTTAGGAAGTTGATACCTTTCTTTTGGCTTTGTGAGTCTGCTGGAGAGAAGCTTGGTGGGAATGCCTAGTTCAAGGATAGCATCAGGTGTCATTAATTTGTGAAGAGCTGCTTGTATTAATTTGTGCTGCTTGCATGCTGTGTACTTGAATCCTCCTGTGGCTCTCAGCTGGCCATTTCCTGGATGGAAGCTGGGGCTCAGATAAGGGCAGCTGTGTGTTCATGTCCACACAATGATTTGACTAAAGGACAGATCCCACCTTGGAGAACTCAGTCCAGTGGTCTTCATCATACTATTCTTGGGGACACATGCTCCTTTCTTCCTCCTGTTACAGTTAGGTGTGTTTAATCTCTACTTACCTGGAATCATAGGACGAGCAACTTCTATTTATTTATCTTTGTGCATTGACATAGAACCTGGCATTTAGGAGATTATTTGTAATTACATGTGTTTTTCTTTTTCGTGTGTGTGTGTGTGTGTGTGTGTGTGTGTGTGTGTCCACGCATGCATGCACATGTGGACACACACACACGAACAGGTTCTGAGGTTTTGGGACATAAACTCAGGGCTTGGGTGCTGTCTGTAGGCTTTTTTTTTTTTTTCCAGTCCTGGGCTTGAACTCACGGCCTGAACACTGTCCTTGGGCTTTCTCAATGCTAGAGCTCTACACTTGAGCCACAGCACCATTTTCAGCTTTTGTCTATGTATGTGGTACTGAGGAATCAAACACAGGTCATCATGCATGCTAGGCAAGCACTCTACCACTAGGACAAACTCCCGGCCCTGTCTGAAGCTATGTATGCCCAAGGCTGGCACTCTTGCACTTGAAGCACAGTTCTACTTCTGACTTTTTAAATTTGGAGATAAGAGTCTCATGGATTTTCCTGCCCAGGTTAGCTTTGAAGTGCAAATCTTAACTCCAATGTAGCTAGGATTACAGGAATGAGCCACTGGCACCAAACCAAGTTTTGTTTTGTTTTTCAGCACTAGAGCCTTATGTATGTTCAGTAAGTGTTCTACTGTGGTGTTGCACTTTTAGTCCTAAATACAGGTTTTAAAAGCAGAATGAGTAAACAACTGGAGTCAAGTTTGCATATATCTTTCAAGTGAATTCTCATAGTTGGATGTGGAGAGAGTCATTAATTGGAAATTTCCATAACGATACTACCAAAACTCCCCAAACGAAATGGTAGGAGTCGTCATTCGGAATAATCTCAGAAAACAAGTGGTTTCTAGGAGGAATTTGAGAAGGGAAGAGATAATGTTCCCTAAGTTTTCATCTAGATGAACCTATCTGCCAAAATTTGACTTGTTGCCTTACAGGAAATCTCTTATTTTTCCTTCAGTAATTATTGAGCTTCTACTTCTGTAGTTCTTCTATGCTGAACAACCCAGAGGATCAAAGAAAGGTTCACAGTCCAGCAGGTCTGTCCCCTGTGCTCATCCAGAAACCGGAGGTACTTCTACCTTATGATGCCACTACTTTGATCACAAGGTCATCAAGTCTGCTGGGCTGAACTATGGTAAATAAGCCTCATAAGTAATTAGGAGAGCCACTCAGTAACTGAGGCACTGTTGTGAGCCACCCATACCCAGATGGATTAAATTATTTTTAAATTCAGTGCCTCATATTCCTTCAATATATTTGCTCTACTAGCAGTCTTTTACTTGAACCACATCTCTAATCCAGTTTTTTGCTGATTAGTTGGAGATAGAATTGTACTTTTCTGCCTGGGCTAGCTGTGAATTTCATCCTCCAATCTCAGACTCTTGTGTAGCTAGAATTATGGGTGTGAGATACTGGTACAAAGCCTGATTGAAGTATTCTTGAAAGACAAGAATCGAATGTGTTTTCCTTCACATGGTTTTCCCAAATGCCTAGCACAGTACAGAACATTCAGTAGCTACTCAGTAATAACCTGTGTGATAATAAACATTTCCTTTAGGATTCCAGAAAAAGGGAGATAAGTCCTTCTGGTGAGTATACCTGGGGAAAGGTTTCATGGTAGCACCTAATTTGAAGCATGGAAGATGGGCTCAGTATTGCTAGGTAGAGAGCATTACACAAACGCAAGAAAGCCAAGAAAAAGTATATTCTCTTTCTTGAGAGATTGGTCTCAGGGCCTTGTGTGTACTAGGCCAGGGCTCTATTACTGAGTACTCCCCTAACCTTTAGGGTATGTTATATAAACAACATTAGATATAATACTTCCTACAAGGCTTTAAAGATGTGTGAGTCATTAGATGCTTTGTTAGGAAGCCAGTCGTGGGTTTGAGCTCAGGGCCTGAGCACTGTCCTTGGACTTTCTCAAGGCTAGAGCTCTACTACTTAAGCCTCAGCACCACTTCCAGCTTTTTTTTTCCTATGTATGTGGTACCAAGCAATCGAACCCGGGTCTTTGTGCATGCTAGGCAAGCACTTTAACCACTAGGCCAAACTCCCGGCCCCTCTTTTTTTTTTAAGCCTTCATTTCTGTAATTCTGCCATATTATAACGCAATACCTAGATAAAGAGACACCCGGTCCCTTGATATTCATATACTATTTTACCCATTTTGTTCTTCTGATCTAACGACTTAAGCTTCCAGATCACCCAGTGAAGCACATACATTCAATGTGGGTCTAGCTCTATCACTTGAACTACAGTGCCACTTCTGGTTTTTGAGTGGTTAATTGGAAATAAGAGTCTCACGGCGATATTTCTGTCTGGGCTGGCTTTGAACCATGATCCTCAGATCTCAGCCTCCTGAGTAGATAGGCTGGTCACCAACACCTGGCTAGCATAGTTTTAATCTCATAGCCTTTGAGAATTTCCCTAGGTCTATGAAACAAAATCTCTATAGAGAATTCAGAAGTTTCGGAGTAGCAAGATAATACTAGACTAAAATTCAATATATACCTTTACTGCTGCTAAAACATAAAGAAAAAGGAGGAGAAGGGAGAGGGTCCACAATAATTTCTCTGAACTGGAATAGGGAATTCAAAGATGGCAGAAAAATGTTTGTTTTTAGAAAGAAATAGCTACCACAGAAGAAAGGGAAAACAGAAAGATGAAATCCATGCTCTCTTGGCTAATAGAAAGGAATTGTGAGAAAACCAAGACTACAAGAGATTGCCATGGAAAAAAGTGAAGCAAACTAAAACATAGCGTGATAGTAGTAAATGGTGGAATGGATGGGGGACAATCTGTTTTCTGAAATTGTAGACAGGCCTTCAAAGCTTAGCTGTTTCAGAAGAGAGGAGCTAAGACATCTGTCAACTTGTGTTTCATCTCTTTGGGGGTTCTGGAATTCTTTCAGCTTTATTTCAGTTTATTTCTTTTTTTCAAAAAATTCCAACAAAGTTAAATTGAATGTGCTTCATTTAGTACACAACTTGCATTAACAAGAGCTCATCAGTAAGAATTTGAAAAGTAAAAAAGAAAGTCAAAATTGAACATACAATCTAGAAAAGAACAGGGTTCAGAAGTTCCCTATTTGATTATAGAACCACACAGTGATATCATTATTTGGGAGTAGAACTGGTTAATGAAGATATAGTAATTAAATGGCCTTGAATTATAAAAAAATTAAATTATAATTCAGGCCAAAAAATTCATAGGTGCTAGGACAAGAGGGTTGGAGGTGGGGTAGCTAGCATTTTCTTTCCCCTTTTCAGAAGTAGAATTTCAGCATTTTTTTCTTTCTTTCTTTCCTTTTTTTTTTTTGCCAGTCCTGGGGCTTGAACTCAGAACCTGAGCACTGTCGTTGGGCTTTCTCAAGGCTAGAGCTTTATTACTTGAGCCACTGCACCACCTCTGGCCAACTTCAGTGCTTTTGTACAGTTTTGAACAGATGGATTGCTGGGGTTGGCACAAACGTGTTGATACTTCTTCGTAATGAAGCTGGAGGAAAAGGGAGAGCAAATTACTGACAGGTGTCTTCAGTGAATGAAGATCAACACCCCATCCTCCCGCTGATTCACCACTCAACCAGGCTATTCTTTGCCTCCCATAGCCTTTGAATTCCTCAGTGATTCATGGGCATGTCCTTAGAAAGCCTTCTGCCAGCTCTCTTCCTCTTCCCTTTCCTCCTCTCTACTAGGAGATTGGCACTGTGGAATCCTGGTGGAGGATACAAGCTGCCATTACATGACAGGACCCAGACTTTGCTGGATTTTATCCATCAAGTTCTCTCTCCAAAGAGAGAACTCTTGGACTCTAAGAGAACTCTGAGAGAATTATCTCCTGCAGACTCCCTTTCCTACAAAACATGTGGGGGAGGGGCAGGGGGGTGGTCTTGACACTTACATCACACCTGGCCTGGGACAGTTACTGCTTGTTAAGAAATAATCTCTCATGAATGCACACCGGATGCTTCGGGTAGTGAAGAAGAAACAGCAGTCAGAAGGTTGGAGAAAGGCTGTGGGTAGGAAAGGACCATTTTTAAGGACAAAGGCTATTGCCTCAGATGTACCGTGGAGGGCTCTGGGGAGGGTGAGAAGGCCCAGGACTCAGAAAGGAAGATTCCTCCTCCTCATCCAGCACTCAGTGTCATCTCCTGTGTCACAGGGTTTGGCCGTGTGTCTGAGAGTACTTGGAGTGGGCTGCAGAGGCCAGATCTTTTCTGCAGAAGGGGAAGGTAGCTGCAGATGCCCGTAGGTATCAGAGAACAGCCTCTCCCCCAAGGGGAAAGACTCAGGAATCCAGGTGGAGATACAGAAGGTATCCTCGGAGGTGGCCCTCACAGTTCATGCTGATCTTTATGGAGATGGAGACGACAGCCACCTTCTGAACACCCCCCTCCTGTTCTCTAAGCAGGTACATGAAGCCAGTGTTGATCTGTACCTACCTGTCACTTTCAAATATATGTCATGTCTGGTCATTTACCTTGCTGAACTACTTCAGATTGATGCCTGGCCATTATGGGGCCTCCTGTGTCTGTATTTAGAAGAAATAGACAGGTTTGATGGAGATTACTGGGAGGTAGCCATGTCTCAGTATCTTCACTCACCCTCTCTACCCCAATCCCAAGGCAAGCAGGATCCGAGGCTGAAGCCTGGGTTCCATTCTACTCTCAAGCACATTTGTCCCCCAACCCCCAGCCAGTACCCTGACATATATATCAGGAATCTCCGAAAATGTTTAAGTTATGAAAACATTTTGTTGTTTCTAAGATCATAAAAGAACACTATAAATCTAACATGGATAAGATATTTGAATGTCTATAATACCATAGAAAACATAAATCTTTCTTCACATTTCTGAAATACATTGGACGCTAGAAAGAGCAAATTCTTCATCAACTCATTTAGAAGCACAATGTCCCCTGGAAGAAATAAGGCTATTTAATCTTTATTTATCTAACAGTATAAAGATTCCTAGGTATTTGATTAAAGTATGCTTTCTAGTCACCTCCAGAAATATTAAAGTAATATGTAGACATGTATTACTGTTCCCAAATCATAAAAATTCTGCAACATAAAATACATCTAACCCTTGTATTAGATGTGTTTAGGTAGATAAGAGATTGTGGATGTGCACTATGCTAATTAGGCTAATGCAGGAAAACTTTAGTTCATGTCTTAGTTACATATGAATCATATTTAATAAAGCATGTGGGTAATTCCTGTGGGTATGTGGGCCTGGAATCAAATCTAAAACATCCTTATCTTCTGTAAGCATTTCTTAACAAGCTCATTTGCTAATTTTATTATTTATCATTTATGTAGTCTTAAATATTTAAGGTTTCTATGCCTGAGTTTTCTCATTTATAAAGTGAGAATCGCAATAATAATATGCAAAATTATATAAAATTACTGAGGTCTTACTGTTGTTTTCTTTCCTACTAGAGTGGCAAATTAAGCTGGGCACAGTTGGTTTGTACCTGTAATTCTACTTACTTAGAAGGCTGAGACCTAGAAGACAGAAGTTCAAAGCCAGCCTGGATAGAAAAGTCCTAGAGAGGGGCTGGGAGTTTGGCCTAGTGGTAGAGTGCTTGCCTAGCATGCACAAAGACCTGGGTTTGATTCCTTGGTACCACATACACAGAAAAAAGCCGGAAATGGTGCTGTGGCTCCAGTGGTAGAGTTCTAGCCCAAAGACAGAGGTCAGGCCCTGAGTTCAAGGCCAGGACTGGCCAAAAGAAAAAAAAGAAAAAGAAAAAGTCCTAAGACACTTGCCTCCAATTCACCACCAAAAATGTTGAACTAGAAGTGTGGCTCACGCAGTAGGAGGCTAGCCATGAGCAAGAAAGCTGAGTACATACAAGAAGTACACACACACACTAACACACACATACACACACACACATTTATTAATACAAAGTTATTAAGAGGATTTATTTTTTTCAACTCTAGGGCTTCACTTTGGCCTTGAGCTTGCTGTGCAGCCTCTACCTCTTGAGCCATCTCCCTAGCCTAGGTGAATCAATGTTTTGACATTTATAAGACACTTAGGACAGGGGTGGCCTAGCAAATAAAAAGTTCTAAACAGTGTACTCGCTAAATAAAAAAGAGTGATTAGTGGATTGTATTAATCATATTTTCATTTTCCATGGCTTATCATGTGTTAACTCTAAAATCTTGATAGTTTCAGAGTCTTCCTCTCTCAGAGCCAGCCAATTCTTAGAGACAGCAGAGTTCAAACAAGTGAATTCTGAGTCCTGATGCCCAACCACCCCTTTTATTTTATTATGCCAGTATTACTTTTTTTTTTTGCCAGGCCGGGGCTTGAACTCAGTACCTGAGTACTGTCCTTGGGCTTCCTCAAGGCTAATACTCTATCACTTGAGCCACAGTGCCACTTCCAGCCCTTTCAATGTATGTGGTACTGAGGAATCAAACCCGGGTCTTTGTGCATGCTAGGCAAGCAATCTAGCACTAGGCCAAACTCCTGGCCCCAGTATTACTTTTGTCCCATATCATCAGGTATCCAGAACAGGAGAGAGATCACTACTATATCCAAAGCCTGTTGGACTTGTTTAGACTAGCCAGTTCTACTCTGTGTACTTTGATTTGCTTTGCTCTGGCTCTCTATAAGCTCAACCTCTGAGCTGCATCCTGATGCTCTCTGTGGCTCAGTGGGACATGGTGCACCTCTTTCTCTCTCTTGGGAAATGTAGGTAATAAACTCTTTTCAGTGCCTTTAAACGCTCTGTGGTGAAATTCAGTCACCTCTGTAAATTAAAATCCCACAGCTTCAAATGAGAGGGGTGGCCTTGGAGTCACTTGCCTGGCTGTTTCTACTTCCTCTCAAAATGATGGCTTTATACAGATTGTACTCGTGCTTGTAATGTTGTAGAATTCTATGCTTCTTTCCACGAATTCTCCATTTCACCAAAGAACTTTTGACCTCGTTCTTAATAGTCTCATTAGCCTAGAGAACATGTTCAACCATAAATGGTCTCGCCATATATGTAGAGTTTTTCTCAGGCCTCATAGGCTTCAGAGAGGCAGGTCTGTACCCTTCTGCGGCTTCTGAGTGAAGTTCCAGAATCATGTCTGAGATGGAGAGTATATTAGAGCATGCTGCCTGCCTGAATCTCCTCCCCATTTCCCAAGACTGTGAGCTACTGCACACCAGAGAGAAAGTCTGAAGTACTCACCAAGTACAGCCTGGGCTTGGGCTCCTAGGACAGCAGTAAGGGTGAGGAAGGAGAGAGCGGCCATAAAGACCTTCATCATCCTGGTGGACAGAGGTGGTGTGAGGATGCCTGGGTTTCTCTTCCCTGCCCTTGTATTTATAAGAAGAGGATTAAGGAATTACAGGACAGAGTTCAGAATGCTGGTCTTTGGCCATAAAAAAAGAGGGAACAAGGCTGAGAATGCATCAGGAAGTAGAGGACAAAGGTGAATTGGGGCTTTCCCAATTGTTCTAGAAGATTCCCTCAGGAAGAGTCAACTAAAACTACCCCCCAACCATCTCTTGCCCTTGAGATTGAATTTAGGACCTCTCACTTGAGCCATGGCTCATAGGAATCTTGAGCCATGGCTCAAGGGCTCAAGGGCTCAAGCCTCTAGCCCTTCATTTATTTCTCTAAGTACTGCTGAAGAGTGGAAGAGAGGGGCCCTTAGATGCTGTGGTCAGGGTTGGACTTGGTGAACATTGTCTTGTATCTATTTCCATTTCAGTTCCTGGAGTCCCTAACCAGAAAGGAATTAAAAGGTCAAGCTGGCACCAGAATAAGAGCTGGAATGTCTCAGGATTAGGGACCCCAATGTCTCTCTAGGCTCTGATGACCTCATAGTCCCCAGAGGTGGCCCAGGAGTAAACAAGGCCATGGGATTCCTTCCCATAGTATCAGCCAATTGACTTAGGGCCAGCCCCAAAGTTATGTGAGTGTGGAAGGCCCTTCAGAACGGGATTCTTCTTTCATGTATGGCTTTTCCACTTCTTAGGGTGATACTTTAGTTTGTATTAAATTGAAAGTTAACATATTTACTATTGTATAATTTTTTTCTTTTGGAGTGAATGCATGTATTTCAGGATCCAATACCAGTGTCCAATGGATAAATTGGTCCTTTTAACCCATCATTGCTATTCATGAAGACTTCTTGGTTCTCGCTTTCTCTAGACTAAGCCAAGTACTGTTCTAAATTATTCAATAGCATCTCAGTCTTAATATACCTATAGTTTTAGTCAGGCTCTATTTTAAATATTTACTTACTGCCATCCTCTTCATATAACAATATTCTGCTATGTTTGGCGGTGGAGTTAAAACACCTAATGCAAAATCTACCCTCTTAACAAACTCGGTAGTTACAAGATTCTTGAACCTTTCCAAGGATGAAGTAGGTCTTGTAAGACAGGTTTTGTGAATCTCCAAGGTCAAGTGGGAAACAATGATAATGAAGTTCTTGTTTGTTAGTTTGTCAGTCATGGGACTCGAACACAGAGCCTGGGTGTTGTCCTTGAGCTTTCTCGGTCAAGGCTAGCACTCTACTACTTTGAGCCATGGCACCTCTTCTGGTTTTCTGGTGGTTAATTGGAGATAAGAGTTTCATGGACTATCCTGTCTGGACTGACTTCAAACTGAAATCCTCAGATCTCAGCCTCCTGAGTAGCTAGGATTATAGGTGTGAGCCCTGGTGCCTGCCTGTTTTGTTTTGTTTAATTTTTAATGGAGAAAAAGAGAATTACTGAAAAACCATAGGAAAGAGAAATGCACATGAGATTTTCATAGGTGAAATATTGAGTAGAAGAATGATGTCATTTGAAAGCCAGTCACTGGCAGCTCACACCTGTAATCATAGCTACTATGAGGCTGAGATTTGAGGGTTGAGGTTTGAAGCAAGCTAGAGAAGACAAAACTTAGGAATTCTTATTTCCTAGCATCAATCATGAGTGAGAGCTCCAAGCCCTGACATCAGCCCCAGTATTGACATGTGCATACACACACACACACACACACACACACACACACACACACACACACACGTGTGCCATTTAAGCAAATTATCATAAAAATGCTGCTTTCTAAGTTTCCATCAAATCTCAAAGATTAGCTTAGCTTAAAGTTTGGTAGAACAGAAAAGATGAGACATGAAATTGTGTTTAATAACCTTGGGATTATAATCATTCTTATCTTTTGTTATCTCAGGACTTTTTTTTTGCCAGTCCTGGGGCCTGAACTCAAAGGCTGAGCACTGTCCTTGGGCTTTCTCAAGGCTAAAGTTCTACCACTTGAGCCACAGCACCATTTCTGGCTTTTTTCTCTGTATGTGGTACCGAGGAATTGAACCCGGGTCTTCGTGCCTGGTAGGCAAGCAATCTACCAGTAGGCTAAACTCCCTGCCCATCAGGACTTTTAAAATAGTGCATATTTATTGTAAAATATGAAGAGTTTCATTGCAATATTTTCATACATATATATATAATATAGTTCACGTATATTGACTGCCTCTTTTACTTTCATGACCTTCCTTTACCTATCCTTCTTAATATTTCTAGAAAAAAATGTTTTTAAATGAGCTCTACCTTAACACAGTAGTGGCTTATGCCTATAATCCTAACTACTCAGGAGGCTAAGATCTGAGGATCACAGTTCAAAGCCAGCCCAGGCACTTAAAAGTCTGTGAGACTCTTATCTCCAATTAATCACCAGAAAATGGGAAGTGGAGCTGTGGCTCAAGGGGTAGGGAGGTAGCCTTGAGCTGAAGAGCTCAGGGACAATGCTCAGGCCAGAGTTCACGTCCCACAATTGACAAAAAAGGGCTTTATTATGATCTTTTCATAGATAAATACATGTAACTTATGATCATATTCTCCGTGCTCTTTCCCCTCTTCTTCCTGAAACCCCCTGGTAATAGTTTTCCTTTTTATGTTCCCCCCGCTCCTCTCCCTCTCCCTCCCTCTCTCTCTCTCTCTCTCTCTCTCTCTCTCTCTCTCTCTCTCTCTCTCTCTCTCTCTCTCTCCCTTTCTCTTTCTCTGTGATACTGTGGTTCAAACATAGGGCCTTGTGCTTACTAGTCAAAGCTTTCTACCACTTGAGCCAACCCCAGCCCCAAGCTCTTTTTTGCTTTAGTATCTTCCAAGTAGGATCTTGAATTTATGCCCTGGACCAGCCTGGACCATGATCCTCCTATTCATTCTTCCTAAATTGATGAGACTCAGATGCACAGTCACATCCAGATTTTATTGTTGGAGATGGGGATGTCACTAATTTTTTGCCCAGACTGGTCTTGAACTTCAACCTTCTTGACCTTGATCTCGACCTCCTGAGTAGCTAGAATCACAAGTATCTGAGCTACCATGCCAAAATCCCAATTCCCCCCTTCCCCTGCCACACACCCTTAGCTGAAAATTTTGCAATGAGGAAAAAAGGCATTTATCTTTGTGAAAATGACCTAGTTCACTTAACATGATGTTCATCAGTTCCATATATTTTTTCCAGAAAATGACATAATTTCATTCAGCTTTATGGATAAAAGTGCTCTTTAGTGTATAAAATCACAATCTCTTTGTAATTCATCTATTAATGGGCACATAAGCTGATCATGGAGTTTCGCTATTGTGAACAATGCTGCAGCAAATGTGGATGTGCAGGTGTTTGTATGGTACAGGAACCTACTTTTATGTGCTCAGGAATCCAGCTAAGATCTACAGGTCAGTTTAATGTTTCTCTCACTAATGGGTCAAAAACATCTTTGGCACACACTCAATCTATATTTGAATGAGCCATAGTCTTAGTGATTTAGAAATTAAACTACAATGTCTCTTGTTTTGAAGATATCTAAAATAGAATAATTGCCTCAGATTTGTTTTCCTCTTAAAATCAAGTAAATAACCAGAGCATATCCAGAATATGAGGACTGCCTGCCCCTAAATGTGTGAGGCCAAACAAAGAATGGCACACAGATCTAGGATTGGGTGGAGTGAGACTTAATCGGGGCATTACTGAAGGAGTAGGATGGTCTATCTGAGTGACTGGGAGACCAATTACATCCCCATAATTTGAGTCAAAGAGAAGACATGCAAAATTATTTCATCCTAGGTGAATTTTTCTTATGCCAACAGCAAAAAGTCAGGCACATTCCTGAAGCCAGGTTCCTATGGAAAAGCTCTCCACACCACTGTAATAGTTTTGTTCATTTATAGAAACTATGCTAGAAAACCCAATTCGAATGATTCTGGAGCAATTGTGTGGTTACAACTCAAGAAGCCTAAAGTCACATCAGGCTGAATTGAATGCACACAGACTCTGTTTATTAGAAAAATAAACATTAAAAATAATAACAATACAGGCCAAGAAACTCCCAGAAGATAGTTAGGGTAAGAGAGCTGGCACTGGGATGAATGAAGACTTAGGCTTGTTCTCCTACATAGCTGTGTTGGTTTCACGCCTCACTGTCGTATTCAGAATTCTGAGGCAACTCTGAATTCGTAAGTCACTGGGGTTGACACAGACACGTTGCCCTTTCTTGGTAAGGACACTGGGAGGTGGGGAAGAAAACGGTTATAAATTGAGATGTCTTCAGAAAATAGAAGAGGGCATTCCCATCCTCCTACTCTCCAGTTCTCCTTTCAACCCATCTGCTCCTTCCTTCTCTGCAAAAGATAGCTCAGAATCTGTCTCCTTTCTGAGATGACCCAGTGAACTCAATGGAGTAGTCTTGGAAAGCCTTCTGCCTGCTCTCTCTCTTCCCCTCCCCTCCTCACCACTGGAAGGGCCTCACCACTCAGGATTGTGGTAGAGACACAAGCTGGCCACCTGGCAAGATTCATAGGTGGGACTGTTTTGGATCCCATTGATCAGATTCTCCCACCATGACCCTGTAGGATCTTTTCCCCACAGCACATAGAGGGCAAGCATGGCGCTTACATGATACTAGGTAGGGGACATCCATGGCTTGTTAAGAAATAGTCGTTAATGACCGAACATCGGATTCTCCGTGAAGTGTAGGAGAAGCAGCAGTCAGAAGGACGGCTGATGCCTGCAGGAGGAGAAAGAGCTGTTTATGGCCCAAGTTTTATTTTCCCTCCAGAGTACTGTGGAAGGATTGGAGGAGGGTGAGAAGACCCAGCTCTTAGAAAGGATGCTTCCTCCTTCTCAGCCAGCACTTGCTGTCATCTCCTTGCTTTACATCCTCCCCAAGATTGGGTTACACATCTGAAGGTACCCAGAGTAGGCTACAAAGGGCCAAAGCACCTGTGCAGAAAGGCAAGACATCTGCAGACATCTGCAGACATCTGCAGAGAACAGCTTCTAACCCAAGGGGAAAGACTTGGGAATCCAAATGGAAATGGAGAAGGAACCCATGACCCACAGAGATGATAATGGTCACCCTTCCAGGATCCCCAACAACCCCTTCTGTACTGAAGCAGGTAAGTAAACCAGAGTGCCAATCTGTACCTGCCTGCTGCTTTTTTTTATATTTATTTATTTTTTTATTGTAATTAGTAAAAGGGTTACATGATATTTGCCAGATAGAAGGTGCATTAATTCACATACATTGATACCCTTTCACATGTCTTGGTACCCGTTTCCCTCCCCCCCCACACCTCCATGCCTGCTGCTTTTAAATACATATTTTGACTGGTCATTTACCTTGATGAGTAATTGTTGGTTCATATTGATTCCTTGGCTTCAGGAATTTTTCTAATTTTGATCCTGGAAAAGACCAAAGGGTTTATGGGAGAGAATGCTAAGAGGCAGCATTTCCATTCACCTATTCCTTTACCCAGGTTGGCCTTGAACTTTCCTGCCTTAGCCTTCCAAGTTCTGGGATTACAAATGTATACCATCATACTCGGTTCCCTTTACCCGCCATTCTAAGGGACATTGGCTCTGATGCTGGAGCCCCATCATCTGTGTGTGTACAAGGCCTACCTCTGGCTATTTCCTCCTCCTGCCATGAGTACTTTCGGGGGGAGTCAGTTGTAGGGCTTGAGGTTGGGGCCTAAATACTGGCTCTACCAGTGTGAGCTATACTGCCACTTCTGGTTTTCTGGTGTTTAATTGGAGATAAGCGTCTCATAGATTTTTCTGTATGGGCTGACTTTGAACTGTTATCCTCAGATATCAGCCTCCTGGCTAGCTAGGATTACAGATGTGAACCACCAGCACCTAGCTCAGACAACAATTCTTACTACACATTTATGGAAACTTCTAAATAGCTCTGAAAATAGCAAATCCCCACATCCATTTTGTTTTGTGTCTTTATGCATTTCTTTCCTTTTGAGAGATTTTTTTCCCAGGATAGTTTGGAAGTCAGTAGGTAGCCTACACCAGCCTGAACTCAAGATTCTCTTGCCCCAGCCTCCCACGTGTCTGGATTACAGTAGTGAACCACTACTCTCTGCTTCTGTCTTTATTAATTTAGGTGTAATTCAAATGTGGAACTGTACAGTATTTGTCATTTTGTGACAGTCTTATTTCACTTGGCATAACTCTCCTCACCATCCTAGCTGTAGCATGTATCAGATTTTTTCTTTTCAAGGCAGAATAATATTCCTTTGCGCATACATGTCTACCACATTTTATCCATCCATCCATCCACCAAGGGGTGTCTGAACATAGCCACATAGTGTTGGAACCTTTTGCCTAGTGTGAATATGCCCTATAAACATGAGTATATTAGAGCCGGGTGCAGTGGCTCACACCTGTAATCTTAGCTACTCAGGAGACTGAGATCTGAAGATCAAGGTTCAAAGCCAACCTGGGCACAAAAGGACCTGAGACTCTTATCTCCAATTAACCTCTAGAAAATGAGAAGTGGGGCTTGGCTCAAGGATAGGGTAGTAGCCTTGAGCTGAAGAGCTCAGGGACAGTGCTTAGGCCGAGTTTAAGCCCCATGACACACACACATACACCAAAAAAAGTGAGTATATTAAAATCTTCTAATGTACCTACACCTCCAATTTTTCATTATATAACCAAAGTTAGAATTGCTGGGTATACTTTTTCAACCCTCCTGAATTCCAAAATTTCTATAGCCCCAAAGATTTAGATATGGGATTTCAGACCTACATAATGATAATTAGGCAGATGCAGTTCAACTTTCAGCTTTCCTTTCTTCCTTCCCTTTTCTTTCCTTCTTTTCTCCTTCCCTCTTTCCTAATTTAAACATTTCCACAATTCATTGTATCAGAGAATAACGCTAGCTTTAAAACTGATGTCTAAAGCTGGGTGTGGTGGCTCACATCTGTAAGCCTAGCTGTTCAGCAAGCTGAGATCTGAGAATCATGGTTCAAAGTCAGCCCAGGCACTAAAGTCCATGAGACACTGTGCACAGGTTATATAAGGACAGGAGCATACCATTCTAAGCCATGAAAAGAGAAATAACTGTCTCCAAATGAAACCAGTTTTTCCCAGGGACCATAGGCTGCAGAAAGGTAGGTCTGTACCCTACTGCTGCTCCTAAGAAAACCCAGAACCCTATCTAGAGATGGGAGGAGAATGCATGTGAAGTCAGGACTGCCTGCCCATGTCTCCTTCCTAGGCCTTGAATTACTCATAGACCTGACCTCCAGGGAGAAGGTAGGGTACTTACCTTCTATGTCCCAGGCCTGGGATCCAAGGGTAGCAGCAAGGAGGAAGAAGAAGAGAGCAGTTATGGGGCCTTGCATCTTGTTGGTGGGGAGATAGAGTTTGGCCTGAGGGTGCTGGGCTCCCTGCTCCCTAACTCTTTGACCCGCTCTTATATTTGTGAGAGGAGGATCCACAGGATGTCACAGGGCAGGGCTCAGAGCGCTGGTCTTTGGCTATATAATAGTCAACCTACTATTTCTAAAAGAAGGAACCAGACTGTGAATGCAATAGGAAATTGGAGGGTCAGTGCAACAGGAAATGAGTACAAAGACGACCTAGATGGCCCCCAGAGAGTTTCTTAAACTGGCCTACATGGGTACAGGCTGAGAACAAAAATGTTGTGGAGGATTCTTCTTCCAAGAGACTCATTGATCCTCTAAATCAGAGGAGTTTTCTTTTTCTTTCTTAGGACGTAACCACCTTGAAGTACCCCATAGCCTATAAACACATTGTCCACCAGGAAGAACTCTAACTTATGAGAGTGTGATTCTTCACACAGTGCCTGGAGATTTAGTTGATGTCTCTAGTGTTTGTCTCACATCCCACATTAATTAATAATTAATTCATTCATTAATAAGTCCTTCTAACCCTATCTTCTAAAACATATGCAGAATCTTACTGCTTTTTGAAAGAAGAATGTGTTTCTTTTCTACTCTTCTATCATTCTAAATACTTCCTTTTCTGATGCTAGCTACCTAGGTTTAGTGTGGAATACAGTAGTTAAGGACTCAGCCCTACAAATCTGCCTCTGCTTCAGGTATCAGTAGGAGTTGGCAGGTCCCCAGGTTTCTCACACCTTCTGTCTTACTTAACTTCAGAACAGAACATTCCATGGCTCTTCACTGGTTGAATCTTTCTAGAACAGGTCATAGAAATCAAGAAACTAGTTTACTTACTAGATTGCTGGTTGATTATAGACATTACAAAGAAACAGCCAGGTAAAAGAGATGGTGGTAATCCGAATTAAAAAACAAAAACAAAACAAAATTCCAAGAGATTAGAAAGGGCTAAGTTAAGTATGGTTGCTTCTTGCCACACAGGCACTCTACTACTGGAACCATTCCACTGGCCCTTTCTGCATTGTGTATTTTTGTGATAAGGTCTTGTGCTATATTTTGGCCAGCCTGAACAGTAATCCTCCTATTTCTGCTTCCCCAATGCTGGGATGACAGTGATTGTATCAGATAGAATCTTTTAAACTTTTTCTCTAGCCCGTTCTTTGGGGGGGGGTGGTCATGGGGCTTGAACTAGGCCTGGGCACTGTCTTTGTGTTCTTCAGCTCAAGGCTACCACCCTACCCTCAACCAAGCCCCACTTCCTGTTTTTCTAGAGATTGATTGGAGATAAGAGTTTCAGGTCCTTTTGTGCCTGGTATGGCTTTGAACCTTGATCCTCAGATCTCAGCCTCCTGAGTAGCTAGGATTACAGGATTGAGCCACCACGCCCAGCTACTAGCCTATTCTTGAATCAGCTATTTCTCCAATTTCTTTCTTTCTTTTTTTTTTTTTTGCCAGTCCTGGGCTTGAGCTCAGGGCCTGAGCACTGTCCTTGGACTTTCTCAAGGCTAGAGCTCTAACACTTGAGCCTCAGCACCACTTCTGGCTTTTTTCTATGTATGTGGTGCCGAGGAATCGAACCTGGGTCTTCGTGCATGCTAGGCAAGCACTCTACCAGTAAGCCAAACTCCCGGCCCTATATTTCTCCTATTTCAACTTCCCAAGAAGCTAAGATTTCAGGCTTGTGTCCCTGTACCTGGTTTATATAACTATTTCTTTTTTTTTTTGCCAGCCCTGGGCTTGGGCTCAGGGCCTGAGCACTGTCCCTGGATTTTTTCTCAAGGCTAGGGCTCTACCACTTGAGCCACAGCACCACTTCTGGCTTTTTGCTATGTATGTGGTACCGAGGAATCAAACCTGGGTCTTCATGCATGCTAGGCAAGCACTCTACCACTAGGCCAAACTCCTGGCCCCAACTATTTCTTTTTTATGTTGTAATTTTTTATTAAAAGATTTTATTAACATTGATTTTTACATCATATTTCAAAGGTCAAGTTTAACAAGTATTCAAGAATGGAATGTCTATATGCAATCACTGTATATAGCCAGTTCTCCTGTGCTTCCTGAGTCCTTTATTACCTTTCTTCCTCCATCTCTGCTAAGATTTAGCTCAGGTATGAATCTTAAATGTTTCAAAGCTTGGCATAACCAAGGCAGTACACTGTGTTTCTCCACAAGCTGCTCCAGGAATAAGAACGATTGTCAGTACTTTTTAGCTCCCAGACACAGTTGTAGACATACTGTAATTATTTCACAATATTGCCTGGCACATCCCACAACTTCTGCCCTTACAAAAATACCAAATATTCTGTAAATGCAGCTCTTACCACATCCCAGGATATAAGCTTGCACAGCATGCTTATCTAGTGCTAAAGCCAAGCTCCCCTGCAATATTATAAGGAAGTGTAGGGCAAGGGTTAGGACACTTGAGTGAAAGATTTCCCTCCTTAGGAAAGCCTCCCTTCATTCTCAGCCCTGCACTGAGTATAGAAGTGTTCTGCTGTTGCTTTCATTTAATTTTTCATTCATTCCTTTATCCACTCATTGGGAATAAGTATCTCCGAGTGTTCACAAAGTCTTGGCTTGGCTATCCAAAGTACAGCTCCCTTCAGAGGAAGGGACCTGCCACTGACTCTTCTCTGCTAAGGATGCTGTTGCTTAAGTTTCCAAGTGAAGTCCTTTAAGGCACCTGTCATCTGATGAAGCAGGGACTAGGCAGAAGCAACATTACCAGTGTAACATGACTCAAACAAGCTGTCTCGGAGTTGACTTCCCAGGAACTCGTCTCACTAGCCTTTGTCCATATTAAGGGGTGACACAATAGCTCAATAAAGTTCTCCTAGTGAAATGAAGAGGCCTGGTGAGCAAAGACGTTTCTGCTGATTGTTGTTCCAAACAAGGGCAAGTGATAGTTCTAGCATTCTTTCTGGCCAATGGCGGGTCCTATTAGAAAAGGCAGTCATATGCATGCAGTCATTGGAACCTTGCACAGCAGGACACAGATGTGTGACCTTAGGTCTAGAATCCTTCTTTACCAATATGACTCAGCTGGACATATTGCCTTGTGTGGAAGGATCACAATGTGAATTCCTATGCTCTTTATCATACATCTGGTCAACCTTACTAGTATGTCCTTCACTGCTGGAGAGGGAACAGGCCATTTCCCTTTATTTATTGAAGGATGGGGCCATTGGCTATGGGGTACCAATGCTTATTATTGAAACAGACCGACCTACCAGAGAAGGATTGTTCTATTCAGAACCTGTGTGAGCTTTGTCTTTCTTCGGACTTCTGCAGTGGGTTGACATCTTGAGATGGCTGCCTTGTACACCATGCTTTAGAGAGCTCTTTATATCTTAAAAACACTGCATCAGTCACTTTTTTGTCACTGTGGCAAAATATTACCTGAGCAAATCAACTTAAAGCAGGAAAAGTAGTTTTAGCTCAGGGGTATAGATGCTTCAGTCCATGGTCAGTTGGCTTTGTTGCTGTGGCCTGAGGTGAGATGGAATGCGGTGACAGCAGTAACATGTAGCAGAAAAGCATGCTCTCCTCATGGTAGACAGGAGGTAGAAAGGTTGGGCCAAAATATACCAGTCAGGCCAGGCATGGTGACTCACACTTGTAATCCTAGCTACTTAGGAGACTGAGATCTGAGGATCGAAGTTCAAAGCCAGCCTGAGCACTAAGTCCATGAGACTCTTATCTTCAGTTAACCACTAGAAAATCTGAAATGGTGTTGTTGCTCCAGGAGTAAGGTGGCAGCCTTGAGCTGAAGAGCTCAGGGACAGCACCCATGCCCAGAGTTCAGCCCCATGACCTTAAAAAAAAAAAGATATATGTATATGTCTATCTATCTATCTATCTACCTATCAATCATTCAGAGGTATGCACTTTGTGATCTACTTCCTTCAAGTGGGCCCCACTTTCTAGTGATTCATTCAGCTATGTACTCATCATTGGATTCATTTGCTAAGGAAGTTCAAGTGATATAATCATCTTTCAATGGTGCCACCAACTGGGGCCTGAGCCTTCAATATATGTTCCTTTTGTGGGGATACTTTATACACAAGAAACCAAAATGATCAGGAGAAACATACACAATACCTCTCTCTTTCTTGGGATATGGCACTTCGCATTAACTCAGCTTGGCTCATATGCTAAAAGAGGAATCTTGAGTCAAATATTGTCATGCCTCAAAGAAATACTCCTCAACCTCTCCTGCCTCGTGTTCTTCAAAAGAGACATGCAAGTCTGGGTGCCAGGAAGATATCTGAGTGGTGCCACTGCCACATCAGTGACAGACATTGCTTTGGGTTGTAGGGAGGAATGAAGAGCCAGGAGTGTGTTAGGAAGATAGTATTGGGAAAGTAGTCAGTATACCTGCCATAATTTCACTTCTCTGCCACAGTCTCACTTCTCTGATGGCAGGCGGAAATACATTCTAGCAAAATGAAAGTTGTTCCTCATTTTTATTTTTCTGGCTTATTTTTGCTTTCTAATCTGCAGAATTCACAAACTAAAGCTGTGTATTCAGTAGATGCAATATTATACAATTTGATTTGATCTTGAATTTGTGTTCTAGCTTCACTTATAAGTTTAAACGATTGTCACACCTGACATGGGAGACTACTTTTGGATTCTTTCCCTGGAGTGGATCTATAAATACCAATGGTAAGAGACATAGTAGCTGATTAGGAGAGTTCCTGGGCATATCACCTCCCACATGTCCTATTGCAAATGTCTGTGATTAGAAATAATTATGTGTCACTCTTTGTGCACCATCAGACGTGGTCTGATGATTGCATGTGAAAAGTGTTCTTCTTAAGTTATAAGAGGAATAACAGAGATAACCAACCCATTCCCTCTTATTTTTGTTCCTTGATATCTATAGGCTTGATTCCGTAGGGAAATCAAATATATCCAGACAAAATCTCCTCAAAGAGGTCCATAGTTAGCTGTATGCTGAAGTCCTTCAGCTATGTTTTGCCCTATTCTTGGAGACTTTAGAAGGCAAGATAGATCCCTTCTGACTGAGAGAACGAGAAAACTTCATGAATGGGCTAGCATTTGACCTGGATTTCAAATGTTGGTGAGAGATTATTTTCTATTTCAAAAGGCAGATAAAGGAGGAAGAATATTCTTGTTAAAGCTAAGTTCAAATAATAGAAAGGATAAGTATTTTTACTAACATATAAGCCACTGTTTTATGTAATTTAGAAACATTTCCTAGTTCAGTCCCAATGACCACCTGTGAAACAGGAACAGCCATTATCTTCTTTTCCAAATAAGAGAAAGGATAGAGACCAGATCAGTGAATTTGCTAATATTTGTTGTGTACTCATACACTGAGTAAGAATCAAGATCTGTTTGATAGTCAAGACAAAGGCCTAGGAATTTAAGGCAAATTTTGGGCATGTGTGTACCTTACAATAACGTGTAAATAAGAACTACTATTAACTTTTTTTTTTTTTGCCAGTCCTGGGCTTGAGCTCAGGGCTGAGCACTGTCCTTGGACTTTCTCAAGGCTAGAGCTCTACCACTTGAGCCTCAGCACCACTTCTAGCTTTTTTCTATGTATGTGGTACCGAGGAATCGAACCCGGGTCTTCATGCATGCTAGGCACGCACTTTAACCACTAGGCCAAACTCCCGGCCTACTATTAACTTTTTTTTGGTGACCTTGGTTTTGTTTTGTTTTGGTATGTTTTTGTTGGTTGTTTTTTTTTTTTTTTTTTTGCCAGTATCAGGGCGTGGGCTTGAACTCAGGCCTTGAGCTTGCTCAGCTTTCTTGCTTATGGCTGTCTCTTTACCACTTAATCCGTGCTTCCAGCTATCCCATTTTAAAAGGAAACTTCTATTTTGAGATAAGTGTACATCTATATACAATTGTAAGGCATAATATAGAGAACTTCTGTGTAGTTTGTACTCCGTTTCTCCTAATGGTAATACAAGCTACCTTGCAATATAATGCATTGCCGTGATCAGGACATCAACAATGACCCCGTCAAGACAAAGAGCAATTTCTTCATCACAGGGATCTCTTAGTGACCCTCAGATAGCCTTATCTACTGTCCTCTCCCACCTCACCTCTTCCTCAATCTCTGGCAACCAGTCACCTGTTCCCCATTTCTTTTTTTTTTCCTTTGTCGGTCATGGGACTTAAACTCTGGGCGGTTCCCCATTTCTTTCATTTCAAGAAGTGTATGATAGAGTCATATAGTATGCCACTTTTAGGGACTGGCTTTTTTCACCCAGCCTAATATTCTGGAGAGTTCTTCAGCTTGTTCAATATCAACAGCTTTACTCTTTTTACTACAGAGCAGTTTTTCCTGGTATAGATGTTTGGTCATTCTTCCGTTGAAGGGCATCAGGGTATTTCCAGTTTGGGGCTATTATGGATGAAGCTGCTATTAACATTCGTGTGTGTGTGTGTGTGTGTGTGTGTGTGTGTGTGTGTGTGTGTGTATAAGCCTTCATTTCTCTAGAATACATGCTCAAAAAGCAATTAGCATTTGACATGATTATCAACTGTGAAGGTCCATGGGGCCTTGCTAATCATGAC